>NW_020798299.1:0-41393 GCF_002237265.1 Aspergillus thermomutatus
TGTACATAGAACTAGCAATAGTTAGAGACACCCAGGGCTCACCCCCTGGCGGCCTTTGCCCTGATCAGGGATAGTGGAAAACGTGCAAGTCACGAGCCACGGCCGTAAAATATACACACACACACACCCCCCAGCAAAGGTGCCAAAGACAACTGATTTCTGCAAGCTCCGTCAGGAAACCAGATATAGACCGGTCCCCTTGGTCTCATGGACAAGTAGGTAAGTCACATCCGATTTTCAAGCTATATAACGTCGTCTTTTTCCCTATCACACACAATTCCTCCATGCTCATTCCTTAGAAGTCATCCAGCAAGTTTGATAACAATGTCCACCGAAAACCGCCCAGAGATCCTCCTTCTTTCCCTTGCATACCTGGACTTTCTCGACGAGGCCTACGCATCACTGCTTGATGACTTAGCCAAGTCCACTCGGCTGAAGCGTGTAAAGACGGCGAACGCGGCACTTCGCTATCTGGAACACAACAATCCCAGCGCCATCATCATCACAGACCAAGGTTTGACTGACTGGCGCCACCATGAAGTACTCCGAAAGGTAGAAACATACGTACGTTATGGCGGCCTTGCTATTATCGGCCTTCATTTTCCCAGCTTTGTGACAATGGACGTCTTCGACAACTTCTTTGCTTTTGGCTTTGGGTTGCCTTGGAAACACGGCGATTATGAGCGCACTGACTTTAAACGCAATCCGTCCGGCGTCCTACCTCATGGTACGAAATCGTCTTCGTTGCCTGGGCCGTTTAGCATGAAGGTCCTCCACGTCAAGGAGGCTCGGCCCCATGAGAAGATCTTCATTCCAGTCACCACATATTCCAAGGATCCACAGGCCGCAGTGACCGCAGCCCGGCTTGGAAGTGGGTATCTAGTTTACTGTGGTGATGTTAATGGGGAAGAAGGTACAAATAGGATTATCTGGTCCCTATGCGGTCTTCAGGTCTAATACTCAGCATTGCCGCAATGGACAACCTGGAAGGCGGACCAGTTTATGCCGTGTCAAGTCAAGAGCGGGATACCTTGAGTCGAGTCTACATGGATATAAGCTGGTGGATCACACTACGTGGTGTTCTTACACAGAGGCTTTTGTTATTATGCCACTAGTTGACTAAACGCACTTACCATCCCGCAAAAGCTGTTAGAATGCGACACACCCGTTCGTTCCTGAAGACGATTGTATTCAACATTCTAAGATCTCTCAAGTTGCCTTCCCCGACTCGGCCTCAGTCAGCAGTCTGACAATAATAACAATATGCAGCAGCTCCCAGGATGAGCTATAATGATCGGGTTGGTCGCGTGCCACTCAATAATCATATTGAGTCTTCATGTTCCGCGCAGTATCAAGACTATATTCTAACAACCGTCTAAATTGACTGACTATTTCCAGGATCAAAGCTTCCATCAATAAGCTGGTAGAAGATATACACTGAAAGATAAATGAGTCGAATTCGCCAAGTCCTGACATCAGTATCAACGAACTTTGACTGAGTCGTCGCATTGACTTTCCATTACGACAACCTGCGGATGTCGAGGGGTATACAAAGCACCACCAGTCGACAAAGTGCCGTTCCATGATTGGATATATTGAATCTAGACCTCTTGATTGCAGCCAGAAAGGCAGCTGTCGAAGGCCAAGGTGGGACCACAGTAAGCATGCTCATCGAACGCATCGACAGAACCCAATTTCAACCATCCATCCCAGGTCCCACTCTGATCCATGCAAAGACACTGAGTACCACACATGCTGCTATGTTCATCATTGGTATGAAGATAATCCTTGATGGCACTGGTGATAATATCATATCGCGCAGTAGTACCACAGATGGGGCTGGAAGAATAGTATGTCCAGTTCAGACCCTCAAAGGTCCCGTGCATGGTGCTGCAATCTCCTCTGTCCAAGCGTCCCCCCATAGTTGTAGCCAAATTTCTGGCAAATGTGTTGACAAACTTGGTACAGTATTGCAGGCCCCAGCAGCTATACCCATTCCGTCACAAATAGTTGTTGAAGGGTGCTTGGCATGTTCGGCTGCTTGATTATCTGTGAGACTACTCCCACCAAGGCTCATTTAAAATGAGTTGTCCGGTTTTTGTTCTCCATTGATGCCAGAGGACTCGCTAGACGCCAGCGATAAAGTCGCGATGCAACAAGTCATTGTGATCAGCACATTCTTTGCAAATAACATAGTTGTTTAGGTCGTCAAACAATATCATGTACAAAAAGGGAGAAAAGGTGGAGTTGCAGCAGTCAATGAAGAAATCTGGTAATGCTTCAACTCTTGATGTGATTAGGATGGAACCATGCTTTTTTGGGTTCTCGCATCTTATATATCGCCTCCTTTGCTTATGGAAAATTCAGGTTCCTACTGTACCCACATGCATGAGTTTTCCAGGTTAGTGATATACTAAGAACTTGCAGGTGGGCCATTGGTTGCGTGATAGTTCCAGTGAGGCTGTGTCCTAGCTTGAGGCCCTATATGTCACACCTATCAGCCGAAGATCTTATTTGGTAGTCAAATAAGGTGACCTCATATTATCAGCAAGGGCTCATTGCCAGCAGTTTGGCTCTCACATCTTTCCATAAGAAATGTAAAAGCATTACACCTATCGCTCAAAAAGTGGTTATTTTGTCCTGTGATTTGATATGCTGCCTGGTGGCGGGTACAGCCGATGGAGTCAACACACTAAAAGTGCGTTTCCTTGGCATAGACGATTGTAGATCAGCTAGCCAATAATGAGTACTGTAGGCAGTGGGCAGTGGGCAGTGCTAGACCAAGTGGGCACATATGGGTAACTGTACTTAACGGCCAAGGCTGAATTCTTAGGTAGCTTGAACTACAAGATCATGAGTACTTTTCATACAAGGCTACTTTCCGTCCTGAGGCAGCCAGCTTATAGCACCAAGCTGGTCAATGGCAAGTCAACATCATTTTATCTGAGATATATGTTCATGTTGCTCTGACTACAAAAGCGCAGTGCAGCTGGAGGAGTGTGAGAAGCAACAGACTAGTTTTCATGGACGGATCCAGGTTTGGATTCCTTCTGGTCGTACCACTGGCAAGTCTCTTATGGAAGAAATCCTTGTGTTGGATAAACTCTTCAAGGTCATGATCTTAATTGTTTAAAATCATGCCAGAAGTGGTCGTTAAGGCACTTTCCAGCTATGCGGTAAGATGGTCGTGCGCTAATGGAAGGGGAATATAGCCATACGAGAGTGTGCTGAGAGACTAAAGTCGACCCGATTTTCTATCAATCAAAATTTGACCGTCAACTGGGTCCCTGGCAGATGAAAAGCCTCGTGAGCTTTGGACCGGCTATTTTATCCCGTTTGAAGCGCCATCTGCAGCCACAGCTGACTCCGCCCCAGCCTCACGTTAGCCAGACAATTATAAGTCGCTGTGTTCCCCGTTGGATTCACATCTTCTTCCACAACCACATCTATGTAGCGATTTTGATGGAATATTGCAATATTTACCTTTTTGTGCTGCTGCTGCAGTCGCTCCCCGTGTCGGCGCAATATGTCGTCTCCTCGACCGCTGCCTGGTCCTCCCAGATCATTGCCTTCTGGGGCGCCATCATCATAGCGGCGCAGGTCGGCAAGGTCGCGAGTGCAGGAACAGCTCTGTTTTCGAGTGCTCGTATGGCTCTTCGAATCCGGTCCATGACCAATGCCCTGGCCCGCGGTAATTGGTTTCTACACGCTGGTTGGGTCACCAACAAAGTCCGCACGGATATCGCCGTGGTGTGCTGGCGCACCCCTGAGGATTTGCAGGGCTTAGTCCGCCGTGTAGCCATGCAAACAGAGACGTTTGCCGCCGGCCGGGACTGGCAGGTTCTCGTGGTGGGATGCCAGCTGAAATACCAACCCTCCCGTGAGAGCACGGTCCACTGGATCAAATGTCCTCGGAGCGAGAATCTCTGCGGCGCAAAGGTCAAAGCAACGAACGAGAATCTGTTTCCCCTGCAGGAAGCGGACATTTCTCACGCGCTCGACATGCTGGAACGGTCGCCGCCGGCGACGTTGGAGGAAATTGTGCGGGAGATGGAGACGAGGCGGGATGCGCGCGCGTCGCGCGTTACGTATCTTAATGAGCAGCAGCAGGAATTGCAGGTTACCCAGGCAGCGCTCTCATGGGGATGGATATTCACCAGCGTGGAGCATAACCTCACGCCTTTCTTGAAGCTGCGGAAGTGGACGAGTCCCTACGGCACTGACCGTGGGGCGCGCATGATCTGCGCCACGCGAATGTATCTCCTTGTACATCTGCTAGTTGCCTGTGCTGTTGGACTCATGGCTGCCGCGACGGGGCGTGGTCTTGCGGTCTGGTTCATGACGGTGCGGCCCACGCTCTCGACAATGGGGGGCAAGAACGTCAACGGGAACGACATCCTGCAGTCGTTGCTGTGCCTCGATGAGGCTGTTTTCCAGTACGAGACGGGAGACAGATCGTCGTTGTTGGCGGGCGACGTTCTAGCTTCTTCCCTCCCATGGTGGGCTACTACATTGGTCTTTGCCATGCCTGCTCTGGAAATGGCCCTTATCATTGCCGGATGGCTGTACGGCGGGCTGAAAGCGGAGAGACTGGCACCATCCGGGGTTGTTGGCCACGGAATGCTCTGGCTGTCAGTCGTCGTCGGGCTTTCGCTGTGTGTTCGTGCCCTCTTCACGCTGCGCAATCAGGGGAAGGGTCGTCTGGTAGGTATTTGGCATAAGCAGCAGTTTGCCCAGTACACAATTGGCGCGGAGTCGCTGGAAATCTCCGCGTCTGATCTCGCTCGTATGGCAGGTGAGCCGTCTCCGATCGGTCTGGTAGTCCGTCTCCTTCGCGACAACAACCCGGATAATATCCCCGTCATTGAAAGCTTCCTCCGATTACCCCTCATGGCGGTGCTGGTGGAGTACCTTCTCGCCACGCGAGTCCTGCAATATCAGTACCAAGGCGACGAGATCGTAGCGAGAGGGAGCAGGGCTATCTCGCCAAAGTCCGAGTCCCCATGGCGCCAGTCCTACTGCTGCGTGGCTGTGACTGTGGCTTGTGCATGTTTGTCGGCCGTTTACGCATACTATCCGCTGCCAAAATGGGTGAAGCTCGTCACGGAGATGCTTCTTGCATTGAGTGCGGTCTGGTTCAACTCGATTGATCTCGTGGGTAGTTTCATGCACGAGAAGGAAACCTCTACCTGCTTTATGATTGCGACTCTGGTTGTGTCATCCGTTTGGTATGTGGGATTGGATAATGTAGGTTGACACAATGGCTGTAGGGGGATTCAGTAGCGAAGCCTGGAGTCTCCTCATATTTCATTCGACTGCTATCAAAATGACCCTGATGTTTCCATGGCAATTTTTGATACATTCTCCTAGACATGTTTGTTGTGACGGCAGCGACTAATTTTGATACACCCTGAGAACCTTGACTGACCAAGAAAGGGCAAGGCTTTTCAACATCGTGATCGGAAGAAAGAAGAAGGGTCATATGGGACACTTGTATACCTAATCCCTCCCGAACAAGCCGCAATCAGAACAGAGACTATACATTCCCCATCAAGCTCAACTGCCTGTCCATCCACACACCCTAAAACGACTTCTACTTCACCAGAACTCCGACTATATGAGGCAGCAGGTTGAACCACCCTTCATTCGAGCCAGGTCGCAAATCCGTCGAGGTCCATTTTCCGCTATGCAGCAGCATATCCTCAGTGTCTCGTGTCAACGAGCAACCATCCAGAAAGACGGGCCAGATGGTGTTCATTCCAGCTGTATCATTAGTCTCGAATACAAGTAGGGCCCACCTGAGCAACTTACCTTGACAAATACCCGCAACTGACCGCCCATTCTGTGCCTTGACATGTTCATAAATGAGCCACTTTCCATTCGGTTTGAGGTACTGATACAGGCTCTTGATCAACGGTCCCGGAGACTGGACACTACACAGCACATGCACTGTGCTGATTGTGTCGACCGTGCCTGGTTCCACCCCCACCTTCGCGAGATCCTCTACCGTGTGGAGGATCTGGCATTTGCCCCCCAATCCCAGCTCCCTGATTCTTTTTCGAAGCACCGGGTGAAAGTCACCGTTCGGCTCAATCAGGTACAACTTTGTGATGTTCCTATTCCGCGCTTCGGTGAACAGGTATAGCCAGTCCCCTGAGCCGGATCCAAGGTCGACAACTACGCCATGCGCATTGGAGACAACTTTCTCGACGTCGGGAGCGAAGAGAGGCCTGGAGGCCCAGCCGAAGAAGTTCCAGAAGCGGGAGAACCAGGCTTGCTGGAAGGATTTCCAGGAGGTCAGGTCGGCGGTTCTTTGGTTTTTGATGATGGCGATGAGTGTTATGGGGAGGTAGAGAATTGCCGTGATGATCACCAGGACAGGGACCAGGAGGTCGAAGACGCTGAGATTCAGCATGATGATTGAGATGTTACGAATCCCATCTATATTACTGTTTGCATTCTGAATACCGTCTGATAAGAAACCAGGTCCTTTTATGCTAATAGGCACAGTGTAGCGAGATACTTCATCGTGATGTCAATGACTAGAATTACAGCTTGACCGAAGTGATTCAGAGTGACTGCCTAACTCAATTTGAGTTGATTTCTCCAAAACTGTGCAATCTCGGCTGTGATGGACCGAGTCTTGAGATAATAGAACGTCATGTGGCGGATGGCAGCTGACTCGCTTGAGATAGAGTTGGCACCGCACTTTCTCCGGTCCATGCTGATCATGAATAAAATAATAGATTATGGGAGATTTGCAAGTTAATTTATTATTTACAAGCTGTATAGAATGTCAGTCATGAACATGCTATGACAATCTGTACCTTTTATGACAAAGAAATCATCCTATTCTGGCGGAGAGCTAACAATATCAATCTACAGCCATATGTAGTTCATCTACTGATTCAGTGATAGATCCAGGATAATCTTTCCCCTAGCATGTCCCTCATCCAGTCGCTTGAAGGCCTCCTCGAACTGCTCCAGAGGCCAAACACTGTCCACGACACCCCGACATTTGCCCTCCTCCACCAGCTTCGTGATCTTCTCCAGATCTACTCGATTCGCCGACACGATGAAGAACAGATTCCGGACATTCTTCCCCTTGCACTCCTCAGGCTGCACCTGCTCTGGAGGCTGGAAGATGCTGATCAGAACCCCACCCTCCTTGACACACCACCACGCATCTTCCAACGACTTCTTGCCAACACAATCGACCACCAAATCAACCTGATGCTCCGGCCTCTGGCCCCACTCCTTCAGATCCATCTCCCGGTAGTTAATCACCTCGCTTGCTCCCAACGACTTCACAAATTCGACATTCCGCGGCCCACACGTCCCAGTCACCGTCGCACCCGCCAACCGCACCAACTACACAACCCAGATCCCCGCACCCCCCGAGGCAGCCGTAACAAGCACCCTCTTCCCCTTCCACGCCTCATCGCCCAGCTCCCCGATCCCCGACTGCACGAACAGCGCCTGCAGCGCCGTCTGCGTGCTCAGCGGGATGGAGGTACTCTCCGCCCAGCTCAGATGCTGCGGACGGCGCGCGAGATCCCCGCCGGACACGATGGCGTAGTCGCGTGCGCAGCCGGGGCGGAGAAAGTGCGAGCGTGCGTAGACTTCTGTACCGGGTTGGAAGTCGGACGATGCAGGTGCAGTGATTACTGTTCCGGCGACGTCGTAGCAGGGGATCTGCTCGCGGGCTTGAAGGGCGGGGTGGTACTTGGCCCAGTTGAGTTCGTTGGCGCAGGGGCTGACGCAGTGGACGCGGATGAGGTGCTCGTCTGTCCCTTCTGTGGCGGTTGGGACCGGATGGTCTGGAATGAGGACCAGACGGGGTTCCTCGAAGGAGGGCTGGAGGAGGGCGCGCATTGTTTTGGGGAGGGCCATTGTCGTAGTGGTGGGTGAGGTGTGTTTTTCTAGTGCTATTGTTTGAGATGCTTCTATAAATTGTTAGAATGGTCGACTGGCATGATGAGCATGATGTTTTTATACCCTTTTGTGAACCTTATACATCAGCTGTCTCCATAACCGGATTGCCGGTACAAATACGAGACGAGATACTACGAGCTGGGATAACACGAAGGATGCCAAGCAGTCATTGAGTCATCGATTTACAGATTATTAATCGAGTGACAAAAGAGAAAGTGTAAAGACTCATGTTGCGAACTCGTCTAGGGCCAGCCGGGTATTGAGATTCCCTGATTCCCGGACACCCGATCTGCGGCAATAGGATAATGGTCTGTCAGCACTTCGAGGAAATGTATTTACTGTGTCCGACGCCGAACTTTCGGACAAATAATGCTGGTTTGAGGTCAATCTAATTAAACCCTAAGATCTAATAGCGGTTTGAAATGTCCTGCTTGTTTTCGCGGTCGATAACCCCAAGGACTTGTGCTTAGGGCTATGATGTTGTGATCCCTAACCAGAGCGATTTAAATGAAGGTAATCAAGTATAGCCTGCTACGCGGTTTGAATGTAATAAGCCTGGTTTCAGATTCAGCACTCAGCAACGACCAGATCATGAGACAGGGCGTCGCAAATAGCCGCCTCATGATAGTCAATGTCAAACAAATCGCAGAAGTCCAGAGGCTCAACAGGCGCATCTAATACAAATGCAGAAATGTCCGTCAATACTTCAGATACACCCGCTGTGGTATGCTGTGGTTCTCGCGACGCGGGTGGAGAGGGCAATGGTCGGTCCAGCGACAATATCTCTCGTGCGATCACACTGATTTCCTGGTACGTCCGTTTGCCAAGAGACCAATGTTCTCCCATTGCCTTTAGAGTCCCCATGATGACTCTGATGCGCTCTCGGTTGAGTCGCAAATCCTGTCCTTTGAAGACATACCGGCAGGCGGAGAGATGGGCGACGGCCACATTGGCAATCATGCAGATAATGAACGGAGTGTGGCTGACGATGTTTGTTAGAGGGTCAGCAGGGACTCGAACTGCTCAATCGAGTGCAAAACTCTCCTCGTATGCAATTCACTTTTAGGGGTGTTACTTTGAAGGAGGCTCTCTGGTGGAGCGGGCGGGGTACAATATGACACGCCCTCGATGGTGCTATACGCTAGGGTTGACTATTGCCGATGAAGGTCGACAATCTATCTACACATTATTAGTTTGAGGCTCTCAAGTGAATAGAGATGGACACACGTATGGATGATAGCGTTTGCCTTGAACAGGATCTTGTCCAAGGAGCCATCGGATCTAAAAACCGTCTTCTTTGAAGGCGGCAAGAGTGATGTCTACGAGACAAGAATCGCATCAACATTAGCACAAACGGTAGTGATGTTCTTGATATCCAAGTCCTTTCTTGAGGCAAGAGCCAAGTCTAAACTCCGAGTCAAGCCCACTATCTCAGCAAATGATGAGAACTCACGTTCATCACTCGCAAACTCTCGCATATCGTACTCTTCCAGCGTTCGTGGATTTGGTATATCCTGTGATCTCAGCCATGGTAACATACCCCAAGAAGGAGGACCGCCTACCCAGACTCGTACTCTTCCTCCTCGCAAGGCAAATGAACATCCATATGTATGCTAGTCGTCCGGAAGGGATAAGTGTGCGTGCTTCCAGTAATATGCGTATTGGTAATATAAACTTGCCACCAAGTCCGTCGCCAGCTTTCCTTGAGGATTAGGTCGTTCCTCCCGTGCTGCGTGGCAAATTCACTCTGATTCACTCCAAGGCCAAGGGCCATCTGAATGGCTTCATCAAGCAGATCTAATCCTTTTCTTGTCTTGTTGCACCAATAAACTGTAATAGAGTAGAGCAGTACCGCCTGCACTGCGAATGGTGAGACTACATGGTTGGTATTCCGGACGACAGCTAGATTTTCCTCGACATCATCCTTCAATTGCGATGTGGTACTGATGTGTTATGCAGAGAGCCGATGTACTGCATCACCGCGTATAGTGGCTGTATTGCCTGGCCGTCGCTGACGGCATAACGCTGGATTGCAAATTGAGGTACTGCGCATGGGTGCGCCCCATGAAAGTACCGATAATACAATAAGAGCAGCGGGTCATCCACAGAATTGCTCGGATCTACTGTTGGGATAGTCAAATCGACGCCCGAATTCATTTCCCTGGGCCCCGCTTGTGATAGGATTGGCAAGATCGATGTAAACGATCCATGATCTGTTTTCGCCCCATGCATTGTCGAAGCCAGTGTATTCAAGACCTGACGACGACCTCCTCGTCGCGACTTGACATACACACATTCTTTGTCCTCCTTGAGGCACCGAGTACATCGTGGTAGAGCCGCATCACATCGAACATGTTTGGCCCGACAGGCCATGCAGGCGCGGGATGAGCGATGCTTGGATGTAGCCAGGTCTGGCATCTGAATCGATAAGAGGTATAACAGATTTGATGTAGAACGGAGCATGTCAGTACTAGATGTATGAGAATTAAAGAAGGTTGATTATGGGAAGGATGGGTCAAGCAGTCTGTCAGCCGGTGAGCCCCGCTGAAAACACTCTCCAGTCAACATTGATCTTATGGCCGAGATTAATTGGCTCGTGGAGTAAGCACACCATATTCCTGTCTGGGCAACCCAATAATTACTTTGTTGACCTAGCCGTTCGATGCACTCTTATAAAAATCGAGATTCAATCGGAATTTTTGCTTTTGCTCTTATCATTATCTGATTTAGCCTTTATAATTTTGAGAATTCAGCCTTTCTCCTTCTGGAAAGATGGAGGCTGATTCCCAGTTGGGAGTTATGCCTATCCATTTCCTGAGCTGGTGGATATATATATCAAATGCCAAACCTCCGCTTTGTGCATTCTTCGCTATATTAATGTTCAGATAGGTGTAAGCTTCTAGCGCGACAATATATGATTAGTAGTGAATCCTCTCTTTATCAAACTAATATATCCTAAATTGGTGCAAAATCTTCAACGTCCATTGGCAGCAAGGCATCTAGGGCAGATTGATAAAATATTGGGTCTTGATCTTTAAAAAGTTCAAACGCTCCAACAACCAATCAAATGGCTCAATTGGTTTAGCATCATTGGTCTAGTGGTAGAATTCGTCGTTGCCATCGACGAGGCCCGTGTTCGATTCACGGATGATGCATTACTTTTTATCTATTTGTACTTCTGTCAGCTGTCCCCTCTGCTCACTTTTTGTTTTCCTCTTTTCTTCATGGCTTCCATTCCCTTGTCCAATTTTCTCACAGCATCGGCACTCCCACCCCTTCGACTCATAACCGAGAAAACTGGTCTGACGCGAGTCTGAAAGCCCTTTGGGATCTATAAAACACGGATAACACGTCCAGTAGGCAGATATGCCGGACCACTTATAATCGTATTGTACGTCTTACATTACCTGAATGAACCATGCATAAAACACTCACCTATAAGAACGACGTACTTTGCTCTCTCATTACCAATATCCGAGTCCGACTGGAAACCCTCATAGTCATATCGGGTCGAACAGCCGAAGAATGAACGGTTGCATTGTTTGCCTTGTTAAGGAATACGTAGACTTGATAGAGGTCTCTATAGTCCATTGAGCCTGGCTGTGCGTTGAAAAGTGAAACATCGACTCCGATCCTCTGCCAATGGAGAGAAACGACCTTGAAGACTACTGCTGCTTTGCGACCCGTGGTCTAGTTTCAGGCAGCTCCAGTGTGGTCTGGTGAGGCAAGTTGAGACAAAGCCCGCGTGAACACTAAGTCTTCTCAGGAGGGCCAACTACGCGAAGACCCAGACCTTGCACTCAATTGCGTAGAGACTATGACTTCAAAGAAAGCTTCACTGACCGGAAACATAGTAGAAGCAGACTGAGAGTGTCTTCACGAAGGGAGTATGATCGAGTTAATTCATGATGTAGCTCTGACCTATGAGGCCATATGGAGCCATGCAACGCTCGAACGAGGGAAATGTCATTGACCTCCGCCCAGGCGATGAGATGGAGGACCAGAGGGCTCCTGATAGAATGCTCTCCATGAACTCTCGACCGTCAACCATCGATATCACTTCCGTTTTCAACAATAGTGTCTCGAATTATATCATAATCCAGTGGACATAGTCATGGACTTCAGCCAGCCATGATCTTCTACACGCCGGAGTGCAACCCTACGGATACTCTCAACTGTTACTATAGCTCATATGTATCATTCTGGTGGTAATTGACTCGAGGATTGCCACATTACACTTCTGAAAGCGTCAAGAGCTTCCATCATTGCCACTATAAACCTGCAAAACCACACTGAATGCTTGACTTCACCTACGTAACCTGAACCAACGTGTTGTCTAGAACAAATGGATCAACGGCGGACTAAGAGTCCATTGCATCAACGATGCGTTCGAGATCCTAAGACCGTGAGCACTCTCTATCCAAGTAGGGAGAAGCGAAGCTATAAGTAAGAGACAAAACTCGTCGAAATGATACTGCCATGACCATCAAAAACTGCTCTACCGAATTCACTAAAGCAGGGATTCCAATTCTTCCCTTATTGAAGCTCATATCCGAAATGCCTGCCATTGTCAGCCGCCAAACCTCCACCCCGAGACCTATCAACTCGGTTGAGAATGGCACCAAGGTGACCACCATCAGTTCCTGCGGCCTTCTTGTCAATGCAGCCCGTAAAGGCAACGTCGACACCATCAAGATCCTGATCTATCTCGGCGTCGACGTCAACTAATTCTACGACGGCGTCACCCCACTCCTCGCAGCAGCCATAGCAGGCCAGGAAGCGGCCATGATGGAGCTCCTTCAGCATGGTGCGAGCCTCAAAGCCCGGGATGAGGAAGGCTGCACCATCTTCAAGCTCCTGCTCGACAACGGTCACTACGATATCGCGGAAATGCTGATTGACAAGTACCCCGAGCTCACCGTGACGGACCCGCGTCTGCCTCAAGGTGAAAAATGGCTCCGGGAGCAGTTCAAAGAGATTTCGGACAGTGTTAAAGATCAGGACAGCAAGCCTAACGAGGAAGTCCTGGAGTATCTCATTCGCGGGGACCTTCCTCGTGAGGAGGAGCGCTCCGTCTCGGACATCTACTGGGAGCATATCTTGCTGCGTTATATCGGGGATGTTCCGTTGGATATCAAGCGAAACTACTCCAAGTCCCTGCGTCTGTCTCTGATGGGCACTTTCGATTATTTCTTGACGGGACATGATGGTATCAAGAAGTCAGCCAAGCTGCTTAATAGCAAGTTGCCTACCACGGAATATACCATCGAGGGCACCGTGGTGGATGAGGCTGGAGGATGGGTGACGGAACGTTGGAGCTACCATGATGCTTATGACATCCATGTGAGAGACGGTATAGATTCATTCTTGATTGATAGTAAGACGGGAAAGATCATGGTGAAGATGATCAACTATAATGTTGAAAAGAAGACGAAGTCTTAGGTTCCTGTCTGACATGGCTTCGGGTTGGGACTAGTCGATTCGTCCGACGGCACGAACAGGATGGGAAACCTGTATTTTGTGTTTTCCAAATTCTAATGTTGCTTTGGTTTTGATCAATAAAATTTGATAGTAAAGTTTGAATCAAAACGATTTGACCTTAGTCCACAGTAATTCCTACCCGGCTAGATGTAGGTATAGCTACCGGAATCAGAGATATGAAGGACTTCTTTATCAGAGCATATGGCCCATTGTCTTTTGCGAACCTAACATACAGGAGACTCATGAGCTACAGGTAGGTCATGTTGGCTTCACAAAATCAATCAAAGAAGAAATATTATCACCACCACGACCAGCCGCTACTGCCTTCTGCATGAATTCCTTCATCGGACGAATAAAATTAGCAGAGACTTGCTGGGCCGCACTGGCGTCGATAATATTCTGAATAGCAGCCAATTGCATGCTGAGATTCGATCCTTCGCTGGCATACTTCCCATCATCAATCTGCTTTGCCATCCCTTTAGTGTATTCGGTCATTGCTCCCAGCCAGGGAACCAGGAGGTCCACGAACTTGACTGCAGGCGTGCTCGACCTCACGAGCGCAGTTGCATGCAGGAAGCCCGAGAATAGACCATACATGCCACTGAGCAGAGCCAGGTCATGCAGCGATGCAGAGCCCGCACCATCACCGAGGAATAAGCACTTGGCTAGCACTGAAAGATCGGCCTTGGAGGCCTTGAATGCGCCAGATGAGCTGCTGTACAGAATGAGGGCATGAGGTGAACTGATCATGGAGGGGGTGGCCATGATTCTGCCGTGGATGTATTGAGCACTGTGATTCATGATCAGATCTGACAGTGTCTGAGCTTGTTCAGGGGTTCTGTTTGTGAGGTTGATGATTGTCTTGCCTTGGAGTTGGTTAAGAGTGCTGTCGAGGCTTGCTTGCACGGCGGCGTTATTGAGGAGGTAGATGATGATCAGGTTGCTTGCGTGGATGCCATCCACTGCTGTATGGGAAAGTGTTGCGCCCTTTTTGAGCAAAGGACTTGCTTTTTCTAGCGATCGATTCCATATGGTGACTTTGTACTTCTCTTCGAGGAACCGAGAGGCCAGAGCTGTTCCCATGGCCCCAAGACCAAAAATGCTAATGGATGACATTTTGATCAGGATTTGAGAGGGAAAACTGATCTGGTTGATGATTGATGCATGCATTCAGCGAATTCCTACTTGATTTATATGCCTGCTCCCTTCGTGTTGTTCCATCTTGATATCTGTATGCTTGGCAGCCAAGAGATGCTTTGAAATCACTTTGGGGATATCTTGTATTTGATAAATTAATAATAGAATGCCAAGTGCATCGACTCATTTTAGAGTGTTTCTAATGATATATAATACAGAAGTCTTCAGGGATAGAAGTTTGGAAGTATGGATATGCATTATATGAGCTAGTATATGAGGTAATATTACCGCGAGATGCCAGGCATCGCGTGAATCTGAACCCATATAGTAGTGCCCAGGATAGATTCCTTACAGGAGGAGTCTAGAAGATTATCTACTACTTATAAAGTCGAGATTAGGTGGCCATATTCTTATGATAGTATCATGCTTTTCATTACTTCAATATGTTGTATGGAGGATCTATAGTAGAGATGAGAATCTCAGACATACCTTAGGGTTACTGATATTATGTATCATTATCACCCTACGAATAAAGTTTGTTAGGCCCCGATGCCCCTTTAAGGATACTTATATACTTTCTATTAGTTAAAGATTCTTATGTTTTGTAAGGAGATAATCCAGAAGAATAATGATTACCTTGGTGCCGACAATAAACACCTTATTATTTGTACACTGCTTTCTCCTTTACAACCTTGATAAGGTAATTGCAACATCTCACACAGGCACTCTTATAGTGAAATTACTTCATATTCTCTATTCCACTCCCTCACTGTAACTACCATGACTTTTATGATTCCATACTCAGCCTGAAATTGCAAGATAACCAGCTCAGAGACTGCCCTTTTAGTACGTTGCGCTAAAGTACACCACTCTTGCAGACATAGATTTGGGTGGTGTTATAACAGAGGGAAGGGAATGTGCAATTAACTTGTCGCATAAATTAGCTAGAAGACTCAAGATGAATGATAAATGCACCCAGCCGTGAGAAAAACAGGATCACGCTAGATCCTAACCACGCTCCTGCAATATATTTTCAGACAATGAAAACCCTGAAGCCGGAAGCAGCAGAGTTCGTCAGTATTCCTCTGCATGCTGCGGACCAGGATCTTCTACAGGTGTCTTACTCCTCAAAAAGAGCGTATAGGTACCTGACCGTCACTATAGCATTGCTTCCTTGAGTGAATTGTCAGTAGCTGACACGGACAACCACTTAAGACATCTGCTTTGGGGTCGTCTCGCTACGGTCCGCCGATATAAGGGGCCGTACTGGTAGGTAAGTTGCTCGCCCAAGTCCCAGATCTGTATGTGTTGCAGTAGGGTCGAGGAGCCTGTCTTATGGGAAAAGATGAGTTTGCGATCTATGTATATCCTTTTCCCACGACACCTCCTTGTTAACGGTCAATCTGATCGAGAGGTGTTTCCCTGAGGGCACTTGAGATTTCATCGATCAAAACTATACTTTGACATACGCGATTGTATTCCGATGCCAGAGAGACAGTAACATGTAAGGGCTCATTTAAATACGCTAAAGGAGATATTTCCGGGTGAGAGCCATCCCGTATATAAAAATAGATAGAACATCATTAAAAGGTTGTTATTATTCAGCAACACAATAAAACTTTTGAGAATGTCAGCGAGTTTGCAACAGAGAATCACCAGATGCCTGGGATAGGCGATCAATTGTTCGGAACGCAGTCTTCAATGGGCCACCCTCCTATTTGAGCATCTGTTAGGCTGTAGAATTGAAGAGTACTCTCCACATCAGTTGTTTGAATAACGGGCGGAAACGTATAGCTCATCACAGACTTGTTGTTACGAGGACCGAGTTGCACTGTTCCGCCCTCCGTCTCAGGAGCAAATTCGTGCCTCAAGCCCAGCACATGGCCCAACTCGTGCAGGAATATGTTTTTCATGTAGTTAATCTTGCCAGGCTCAAAGGCCAGTCTGTAGACGTAGAGCATGTTTAGATCCTGTTCGTTAGGGAAAAAGGCCCTCGCAAGGGTAGAACCGGCGTCGCCGCCATAAGCAAGCACAAATGCCGCATCTTCGACGTCGCTAACCCACTCAAATTTCACTCCGAGTTGGAGCTCATTCCATTCGTCAGTAGCCTTCTTGAGCATTCGAGCCGCAAATAAAGCCTGGTCAGACGTTGCGTAGCCCTCAGCGAAAGCAGCAAAGTTGATTTTGCTATTCTTCTTCCAGCGGTAAATTACTCGATTGCCGCTGACCTGAAGGCCAATCTGAAGGCTAAGTACGTCCGAACTTGGAATGTTTGCTGGTAACGAACTCTGGGTAGCGCAATGATACGCAGACTCGGAGATTGATACATTGTTCTTGTCTTGGAGATCAACAATGCCAGCAACAGTCTGTGAAGTATAGTCGGCGGCAACAGTTTTGAGGCTCTTCTCACCCGCAACTTCTCTCCACCTTTTCAATAGCTCCTTCTTTGAGTTTGGGTTGATTGTTAAGTGGCTTTGTTGAGGCATTGGGGGGGGCTCGATTGTTGTTCCGCACCAATCATTCAGTATAATGTTTGTGTCTAAACTGGGTGTGCTATTGCTCATGTATCCCTGAGAGTGAGCAAACTGGAAAATGGAGAGGGGGATCAAAGACTGCGGATTCTCTTTCTTCATATATCCGAGTATTCTATAAGTCTGGCCATCTAATCATCCCCTCAGTCCGTTTTGCGTATGGCATTCATCCATTACAGTCTTGGCTCAGACATCATTTCTGCATCAATCTGTCAGGTGCTTGCGATTATACTTGCGACGATGTGTCACATGAGAGTGAAAGTCTGATGAGCGGGCTGGCCTTTTTCTTTTGAGCAGTTATGTGTCAGTCCAGGCGAAGCACGCAGAAGTGCTTCATTTGCAGAAAGCTTTGTTCTCAGATACGTAGAGTTCCACAGCTACGAAAAGGACTCAACCACTCAAATCCGATCTCGAGCTGTGCTAAATAGAGGGAACAATGCAATCAACCACCGGAAAGCAAAAATAAAGATATGGTTGTTGGGTCAATCTACATCTACGATCCGACGAATGAGGTTGGTTTTCATCCTTCCACCCACACCCTACCAGACTTCCAACCATCTCTATATTATCCACATTAGTGTCATAGCCGCATGCGGAAGTCTCAATGACATTAGGTTTGTTCTCCTTTTTATGGAAAGGGCAGGCATGTGCCTCTATCGTGTGACCGTAGAACCAGCAGAGGTAACTAGCATATGCTAACTATGTGGTTAGGGCTAGATAACTATCCTAATTTCCAAAAGTGAAAACGGATTCAAAGCACCCATAGCGAAGTGCCAAGTAAAAAACATCTGACAATGAAAATATATCTGTCATAGTATGAAGTTTGTAGGACCAGGGAAGAAAGCCAGATGGCTTTGGGCAGTGGTGTTCCGTAGAGGAAACTAGGTGATCCAGTGATCCAGACTTCTTGCAGAGTTGAGGCGTTATGTACAAAGGAATGTGTGACTGTCTTTTTGGTGGTGTCTCTTGATTGCGAAGACTCGGGGTAATTACAGTGAATTATGAGTAAATCTGTGATTCCTTGGACTGTATGAGTGAGCATCTCAAAGAAAGGATTCCGAGAATGCTATACATGGCCTCTGTTATGCAAAGAGCCTAGGCTGCATATATAAGCCCTAGTGTAGGGGAAAAAAGAGTTTGGCTGGGTTCCCAGAGACTTAGTCTAGATGGGTGAGCAATCTGTTATTATAGCAAGATAGAACAGAAGTATTTGTGGATTGGCCTTCGAAGGTCAGATTAAGTACAGACCAAATAATGAACTTCAAATGACTTTTGTGCATCTTTCATCATGTCCTCCCCAGTCCACAGCAACTTATGAAGACACAGGTCTTCAGCTGTTCCTTCTTCGAGTCTCAATGAGCAAAAACAATCGGCCGGCCCTGGGTTCTTGCCTGTCCAGAGCTGTAGCTTACGCCATCCACTTTGAGTCCTTGTTCATTGACCAGAGTGATAGTGTCGCCATGACGGGAAAGATGACAATTGGGGACCTCGAAAACTCCCGTCGCCTTTGCGTCCAAGGCTGCATTAGAGGGAAGAACCTGGGTTTGACCAGCTGAATTATGAATCTTCCAAGTCGAGAGGGGCACAGTCTTGCTCGTAAGGTTGGTAAGAGTAACAGATTCTTGTCTTGCCTTGGAGGCATCCGGTCCAGGAGGCTTTATATTTGCCTCCTTGATGGCCACTAAATTCTCGATAAGGCCAGTATGCCTTTTTTGGTCGCTTAAGTAGTCACTCCAGGTTTCCGATGATATGGCATGTCCGGTCCGGTCATCGGTGTGGGCCGCTTGTGATGCGAAGCCGAGGAAAACCCCAACCCACCGGCCGGAATCCGTGAAATGAATCAAAAGAGCTCCATCTTGAAAGACGCCATCATCCTCCTGCCAGCGTCCTTTGTTGCCCTGGTTCATATGAACATCATGAATTCCGTCTCTTGTGTTGAAACGCGAACCAAACAGATAGACTTCAGCTTGGTGTTCAATTGCCTGACGGATTTCAGGTTCCAGCACGTCAATAATATCGTTATCGGGGCCCTCAATGTCATGTGGAAGAAGCCGGCCGCTGTTGACATTG
This sequence comes from Aspergillus thermomutatus, assembly GCF_002237265.1. Classification (NCBI taxonomy): domain Eukaryota; kingdom Fungi; phylum Ascomycota; class Eurotiomycetes; order Eurotiales; family Aspergillaceae; genus Aspergillus; species Aspergillus thermomutatus. The sequence goes on from NW_020798299.1 coordinate 19,155, forward strand.
AACAAGTTACTCCGGACATAGTCAATCCTGGGACCGTCGGGGCTTGGCTTTGTATCTTCGAGTAGATGGAACCCCGGCTCTAAAGCACTGAGCTTATCAATAATAGGATGCCGGTTGAAATCGTGATCTACCCAATAGACGAGTCGAGAGTCCTTCTTGTCTTCCGATTTAATATTGATTGCAGCTCGAAAGAGCCCAAGAATTTCTTTCCCTGTACGGCGAAAATCGCTTTCAGAACCCTCCTTGCGATGTTGCCCGCTGTCGTCATAATACAATGATAGACCGTGGGTCATCTTCATGATGTTCAACTATGTAGTGCACAGGGCGTGCCTTCCAAACACCGTAATCTTCGATAGGCATACTGAAAAGGTAGTTGACAGTCCACTAATGTGTTAGTAGCGAAATTGTTCAGTACTAGTACTAACTATCTACCCGATTTCAGGCTCTAAGAGCAAGGTGAGGGTATTTAAGGCACCACAGTCCATAATGTCGAGTCTCATGACGCATGATGATGCATGACGTACTATAAAAAGTGACATTGAAAATTCCATATATTATTCAAACGAAGAATGTAGAGTAAGGTAGTAAGTGAGCTCAGGCCTAGAATCGTCGATTTGTAGTCAAGTCAATATACTTGCCGCATAGTTGAACTGTTGATTGCTCATGCCGCCAATCGACTTGGGCATATTCTTGACGAAGTTTGGGGTTACTAAAGAAATGCTCATCAGTGGTTGGTCCAGCGGTTCGCAGCTTGTTTATCCTTATTTTGGAGCAGCTCCTAGGACTTTATGCCCCCAAACCTCACCCGTGGTTCGGCTCCTGTTTGGGCTAACGAGACCGGGGTCTAGACTTCCAGAGTCCTCAACTGAACGACGCTTGTGGTATTCCTGGCGTCAAGCTCATGAGATATCAGAAAGGCGCACAATGTTATGTAGCTGGACATTTAACGAAGAGCCTAAGGCAGATAGGCTCGGCTGAGCTCTCATCAAGAATAGTCGAGAACAGCCCTTCTGCTTGGCGGCCTTGATGCTTGTCGGGACTCGGGTCATACAGGCTTATGGGCCCCCATTGACGTGGACTATCCAGTTTTAGAAAAAGCGGCTTGAGGGAGCTGAATATTGATGATGATTCCATCAATTAGACCACTAATAAATACCACTCTTGCTTTTAGTTATTAACATTTGAGCCAAGACATACTGATCGTAACTGCCAAGCATAACTACAAAACCATCCTTACCTCATACTCAGCCTTTTAATCCCATTGGAGGACAGGTCTGAGAGTACCCTTGTAAGTTGGAATTTGGAAGAAGATGGCCATAAGGTCGATGATTCTGCACAAGACCATCTATTGCTCAATAACTCCAAAACTCCAATCTCAGTAGGTAGTTTCCAATGCGACGAATCTCCAGGAGTTGACAAGAGGGATGTTAGTTAGCCATTGATACATGTAGTTCATCTCTCTCTTATTTCTGGACTTGAACTCCTCCTATGCTGTAAGTCCATGTTGGCATCTTCAGCAACATTAGCAGAGCTAGGGACGGGAGCATAGGGATGTGAAATGCTCTTCCGCAACGGATGGGCTGTTCCAGTTTGGATAGTCCCTTCATCAGTCACTTTATGAGCTGCCGCAAGAGCAAAATCACCGGAGTCGAAGTAGGTCCGTTGCTTTTGACCGTCAGTCATTCTCTTTGATGGTCATTATCCAAGAAGTACCTTAGACCCTGGACCTAGTAGCCCTCTGTGAGGCAATTTCCCGTATGTGCTGAGGAGATGCTTTTCGTGCTCTGAAAGCGGCTAAAGTTGAAGAAGAAGTGAATTAAAGGTACTGATGTGGTATTGGTCAAACTTACTTCTGTAGAGGGCTTTTTGCTCTCTTTTGTATCCATTTCACTGTTTAGCCTGTGTGGAGTCAATGATCGAAAACCATTAAGGGGCGAGAATTCCGAATATGCTTTGGGTCGGTAAGGCGACAGTGACATCATGCCTTAAGTGGGGCAATGCTTTATCCCCAGATCTCCTGACAATAGAAGGTCAGGAGATCTACTGAAAGGGGCGACGGTGTTTAAGCTAGATTAGGCTAATCGTCCTTTGTCCGTGAGCATTTCAAAAACTGGGCCGCCACAGCGCCTCAGGAAGAGCAGGGCACCGGTCCAGGCAAAGCTCAGCGGTACCGGTACTGTATCCAGGTCACCGACGAGAGTTTGGATTCCATTATCCACAGAGCGCCGCCACCAGAGGAACAGACAGTCAATAAGAAGGATTCGTCAACATCGTCGATGCGAGCTGGGAGCCTTATTCACAGTGGGATGAGGATGAAAGATTTGAAGACGACGAGGAGCCACTTGAAGGCTGTACTCTGCTGGAAGCGGGCTGGATGAGGGTTCGTTATGATCGAGTCATGACAGGTTCTTATTATTATTTACGCAACGACCACGCCTGGGATTCGGAGTACCGTCGGCCACCAAAAGGTACAGCAATGAGTGATTACGAGAGTGTTTATGGTCTGAGTCTTGCAGAGTTGAGCAAACTTGAGCAAAGTGCCTCGAAAGTTTTCGAGAAAAGTACCTACACTCAAGGTTCAACATTGATAAAATACAGTATCCACTATAATGAATCATCGACATTCCACGGTAGTATCAAAGTTGCGATCCGATTCTCCCATTTCCTTGGGCTGCGAAGTGAATATATGGTGCAGAACAACAAGTTTATCCCTGTTCTCAGTTTCCACCTGATTCTCCTAGGACAGTCCTGCCAAACGCAAAGAATCTTCTGATCTTCTCCCATCCAGTTGATGGTAGCTAACTTGGTACTTGAGGGGATTCCGTCCAGGAACTCGGTCTACATATCCTCAAAGCAGAGATATACCGCCTGTTAATACCATGACTTGCATGCATTTTCTCATTTCACGCACTATCCAAGCCATAAATAAGAGAGCAACCTATCTCAACGAATTGGCTATGAAAACGACCATTAATTTCCTATATTCTTTCTCTTATACATCCTGATGTAGCGATGAAGACGTCCAGGTCCCAATCAAACCCAAGCGTATATCCTTACCGCGTCGGCATCCACGGCTCACACAACTCCTGCGGCAGACTCTTCACACAGACCGACTCGGACAACTTCACCCGCTCGGCCTTCTTATCCTTCCCCACCTGCACCAAGTCCATATCGACCTCGAGCCAGATATCATCCCCAATAGCCGTGAGCTGGAGCTCTCCATTCGCACACTCCAGATCCACCTCGACCTTGAACGATAACTGCGGGTTCCCCGTGAATGATCCGACGCAGAGACCCGTAACAGTCACTTCCATGACCGTGTCGAAGCTGAGGTGGTTGATTGTCCCGGTGACCTGGTGTTTCTCAGCTGGGATAATCAACTTATTATAAGCAAGGGGGGATAAAGGATACATTGATTGTTCCGATGGTGGTGTTGAAGGTCGCCCATTCTTTTGTTGGCGGTCTGCCGAAGAGGTTCAGCGAGGAGGATTGTTTGTTTTGGCGGACGTGGTACGTTCCGGTTCTGGATTTTGTGGTTGTGAGGATGGCGCCTATCTTGGTAAGTGTTGCTGTTGTGAGTGAGTGATGAGAGGAGTGGTACCTGTGAATAGGGCAGACTCCTGCGTTTCGACTTTGGAGTTGAGGGCAACCATGTTGAGTTAAGGCTGAAAATTTGAATGGGTGGATAGTAGTGTGGCCTTGTGGGCTTGAGATTGTTAGAGTTGAGGTTGAGGATTGGATCTTGGGGCTTTTCTAGGAGATTGGATATCAAAAGGGATGACATTGGTATCCCTTGCATATCGCCTCGTCATTCTATTGGCGTTGATCATACAGCGTCGATCATACAATTCTAACATATTCCTTCGTGGAACCGTGGAACTAGCATGATTTGATGGCACAATATGCATCCATTTTCAGGCTGCCAACGCACGGAAATAAGATAATCTCAGGGACCAGGCGGTAGAAGCTGAGGTAAGACAACGCCACGTCGATCTTATTGCTTTTTCGATAGGTCTTAATGATTGAGTACACTCCAATTTCAATGCAGCTTACTGCACTAACAGTTGGAATGCAAATGCGATCAATCACATGAATCTTTGGTACGTCGATCCCATGACGATCCCCTAGGCCCGATGAGCAGGCTGCCTGCAGTCATATTGCTTGTACTTCGCCGCGGTGCGGATTCGAAACTTCTTCCCCCATATCATCAACGAGATTGGCAGAGCCATAGTGGCCAATGCGATCATCGCAACGAGAATAAACGTGTTTTGGATGCCCATTCCCATGATCCAGGGTGTCCAGAGGAATTTGACAATCATTGAGATTCCATTGCGCACGAACACTACCGCCACGAGGGCGTCGCTGAGGATCTAATCAACGGTCAGTCAGTGATAAGAACGAATGGTGATAAGATTGATACATACGTCTGGATAACAGTTCGTCAAATAGGTGAGCGCTACGTCGGCCGTGGCGATGAAGCCAAAGCCGAAGATGCCGCATGCGACTGCCAGCATAATCCAAGGAAGTCCCTAGGAGGAGGATTTAGCAAAGAACTGAGTAAGCCAGAGTTTGGGCGAGCATACTTGTCCAAGACCAATTCCAAACATCAACAAACCGGTGCAAGTCAGCAAGGAACCCGGAATAGCCATCCAGAGACGCATCTCGGGCTCAAAGACGCAATCGTTCTTCCTAGAGGACCGAACAATGGCCCAATCGTTGACTGCCGGCGCAGTGAGTGCGGCAAGGAATGCGCCGGTGAACCCTCCGAGATGGTAGAGACCAATCGAAGACGGGCTGAAGTTGTAAGGCGGGGCGAGGAGGAAATAGGAACCAGCAGAAGCAAGGATGGAGTTGAACGCGGGTAAGCAGCCGTAAGTAATGGCGGCATATGCAACGGCGGGGAAGGAAAAGAAGACGAACAACGGTTGGTAGAAATGGTGCTTGATCCGGATGTCTGTCTTGGTGATGAAAGCCAGGCGTTGGCGATACGACTTCCAACGTGGAGCGGTTGTCGAAAGGTGACTGTCTACAGGCTGAAATTCGGGCACGTCGGTGATCTTGTCGTCTTTCTCCAGGGAAGTGGTAGGACTCGCCGACGAAGACGATTGACCGACTAGCGTGGGGATGTATTTCGACTCCTCGAAGAACAGAAGCACGGCAATCAGATTGACACTAAGGAAGATGGCAATCCACCACCACATCCACCGCCATCCTTGGGAGATCACGATATGCCCAGCAGCGATGGGCCCTCCCGTGGCACCTAAGGTTTGCATGAACAAGAAGATACCGTTCATTCGAGCATGTTGGTGAACAAAAAACAAATCAACAATTGTGATCACCACGATTGTCTCGCTGATGGCGCCTGCCAGACCCGCCAGCAGACTCACACAGATCAATTCCGCTCCGTGGTGGAAGTTGGCCCACCAGATTGCACAGGCGAACTGTACAATGGCACTGATGAGGTAGATCAGACGTCGACCATATTTGTGCGAAAGGAATGAGCAGGATGAAACCTACAGCCAGTCCAGCGAAGTTGGCTCCGCTAGCCTGGTTGAAGGTTGTGTAGGTGAGACGGAGCTCATTCATGTATCCCTTGTACGCCAGACTGTTGATATCAATCAACACAAATGTGAAGAGGACATAGCTGCAGGTGAGCCCAAAATTGAGAGACTTTCTCCAGGCTGACCAATTCTACGGATCGTAAGCAGTGCTCATCTGACCATTGGGGGAAGTCGCATACTAGGGGGTCGTCGGGATCGTCAGGAGTCGGTTGAAGACGAAATTCCCGGTCCGAGTTGCGTTCTAATAATCACCAAGATCAGTACAAATGGACCACTTCTGGCAGACATAACAAGAAGAAAGGGGCATACTGCTCTCCAGCAGAACAGTTCCTGGAGGAAATCCTCCCCTGAGATCATCGTGAACGGCGTGAGTCATGGTGGGTAGCGACTGTTGGACAGACACGCCTCCCTGAGCAGCATCTAGGCCTTGAGACACGCATTTATATCAAAGCCCCCGACTCCTGGCCTCGTGAGCAAGCATCTCCTCTCCTATCGCCCCACTTCAAGATTCTGGAGAAGGCTTTCTGCGGTGGGAGACCATTACAGGCCAAGACGGCATGTTAAGCTGTAAGTAGCTGATATCCGCCAATCAGTAGCCGCAGGCAGCCGGTATAATTCAAAAGTTACAAGAGACCGAGACTGAATACGCAACGATACGCATTAATTACGTTGGTTTGGTGCAGTTAAGCCGTCGCATCAAAGATAACTATCACGGATTTATATGATGTGGACACCCTTATCAACTTAAGGTTCACGCTCATAGGGGAATGGCGAGTTCTGGATTCCGGTCAAACAGACGATATAGGAACTTTTCGGTGCCCTGATCCCGCTCGGACCAGATGTTCGCTATCAGCATGCGCAGATTCCACGCAAATGGGTAGAAGGTTGACCCCTTGATTCCAGGTATCAGCGATAGGATTCGTTCTCGATCAGGTGGAGACACTGCTTCGCCGGCAGCCACCATTATCGCAAGGGTGATGTTGGGCGGATATTGGCCCGTGACCGCGAGACATTCCGCCAATTGGGAGACTATCGACTCTGATAGGGAAGCTGCTTCTCCGTCTCGTTCCCCGAAAGAATAGCGTAGTCGATGTAGAATGAGAAGGGCGCTAGCGCGATGCACATTCGCCTGCGTCATGAGGAGAAGCATCTCTACCTCGGAGAAGCGGTTCAAGGTAGCGGGGGAAACGTAGGGAGCCCACGCGGTGATTTCCCTCGCAAGACGGTCAAACTCGACCGAGGATGATTGATACTCGCCGCCAGCCTTAACGGCGGCAATCATGAGGCAAAGACGATAAAGCAGAGGGAGCAAAGGGCCGCACAGGCCAGCAAATCTGTCTATTGTTTCAGGGTCGTGAACTCGGTATTCCATTACCGGAACTCGACCTCGGAACAACGACTGAGTGGTATCAAGAAAGATGAGACAACCCAGCTCCATACTAATGCTTGCGTCATGCCATAGTTCAGGATACCAGGGCCGAACGAGTGACAACGTAAACCGGCAAATGGTGGTAGCCGAGATAGTCGATATCAATCTGTGGAAAGTCACAAGGCTGAGTCCAAGGGCCAGGAATGTCCCCGCATCTTCAAGTTTCGTGAGGCGTGCATTTCTCAGCATCTGCAGCGCAGAGGCACAGGTTGACAAATCAATGTCACTACAGCGAGCCTGTTGCGCAGTTCCACGAAGAACCGCGCGAGCGATAGAAACGTAGGGGTCCAAAAGGAGCAGAGGGGCTCTGACGATACGGGAGCGTATAATCTCGCGCATCTCCCGACCGAGAGTTGGCCCCAGAGAGAAAAAGGTGCATACTTCGAGCACGTAACACTCCGGGATTTCGGAGAGCTGCTTGCCTTGATAGGTCGCTAGCCGGAGTGCGGCTTTGGTTTCGTCTGTTTCGCCCTCTGCCTGGCTTGAGCGTGTCAGTGAGTGGGCTGGTAATGGATCGTCGACACGTCTTGCAGCGAGAGATACACGAGATTTCGGTTTGCGTCCCGGCCGCTCACGTCTTCGAGTGTAGGTACAGGAATGGTGCAGTCGAAAACAGCGAGAGCAAGCTCCTCCACAAGCACCTGGTATGCACTTTGCTTTGATTGAATGACATCGATCGCATGCTGATGACTTCATCCTCTAGACAGATCTTCAATTTCAGGCAGCATCGACCTATTGTCGCTATCCCCGTTTATGAAGGCCCAGACTGCCATGTTTGTTCTGCAAATCCTTGAGTTATGAAGATGATCTGAAGTGGAGGTAAGCAGGCTAGACCTTTGCGGTATAGCGTGGCGTGTCATCCAGTAACCGAAAAAGGAGAAATCACGATATTCCGAGCGGAGGCTTTGACACAACCATTTACTCCGTACACTAAGGCCGTTCTCATTCAGGCTGTTCTCTTGCTATATCAGTAAAAAGTGTCTATCAAATTCATCCTCCTCAGACTAAGGTAAACTATGTTCCTCTGAAGGCATTTCGCTCATTAGGTCAGAGAAATATGTCGAGGGAAGACGACAGGCATTGGAATTGCCATTGGAATGTTGAGTACAATATTCAACGTGAGTTATATATAACTTCCTCAACCATATATTTGTCCAAGGCACAGAATGCTTGTCGGTTTGCATCAGCACAACCTTTCCGTCCCCCCTATGCCTTGCTTTTCAGACACTTGTCTATGATCTTTGCCATTTCCAAACATTCCTCATCTCTCATGGTCGTAGTGAAGACTTGGATAGAGCACGGTGCTCCTTTCAGCTGCGTGAAGTTGTCTATAACCGAAACCGTTAGTGAAAGGAATATGCTCGTGGGTCAGCAAATGTACTCACAAGGCGGTCCAGCCTGACCAGGAGCAAGCTCAAAGGCCTTCTGGGCATCCATCTCGTTGACCTGTCCGAAAGGAATGATGCACGAAGGATACTAAAAATTGTTAGACGAAGCTTTCTGACTTTGAAAAACTAGCTTACGTCAAGACAGTTTAAGAAAGTCGTGTACGGTGCGAGTCCAAACATATCATGCGGAACAGCCGTGTTTTGAGCCGGTGGCGCGAGACAGATATCCAGATCGTGGCTGCTCCACATCTTCCTCCAGGTCTCTCGAAGTTCGGCTCTCTTGGCATTGAGGGCAGCAAGTTTGCCTAGCCGATCTAGATGGCTGAAATCAGGCAGAGAAGTTTTCCCCGCCTGCTGGAGTATCTCCACCTGGCGCTGGATATGAATGAGAGCAGGCACCGGTGGCTCGCCGGCTGCCTGTAAGTGCTCCATAGCTCCACGGTCGAGAGTAAAGGTATTCCACGCGACTTCGTTGATCTCCATTACCTGACATTCCTCTGCCGACAGCTCTATGATTTGATGACCTTGAGCTTTCAGTAACTTAGCTGCCTCCGCCAAGGTCCTTTGCACTGGTGGGTGCAAAGGGAAGATAGGGCTTGGGGGAATGACGCCAATTCGCAGAGGACGTCGGACTGTGGCTATTCTCCAGGGCACGTCGATGACCGAGGAATCGTACAGACCGGGTCTCGCATCTATGACCGTCTTGAGGAAGACTTCAATTGCATCCATATCCAGAGCTAGCGGCCCCGCACAGGACAGGATGAACTTCATGCCTGGGGTGCTACAGGTGCGGCCGCCACCGTTTGGGATACGAGACGCACTGGGCCGGAAGCCGTACGTTCCGCAGCACAGAGCGGGAATACGGATTGAACCTGGTTTTGTTGGTTACTTTCTGTCGACGGGGAAATATCTTACCTCCAATATCGGTTCCGACGCCTAGGGGCGAACCTCTCATGGCAATAAGAGCGCCTTCACCCCCGCTGGATCCACCAGGTCCTAAGAGAGTGTTATGGGGGTTCAGGGTACGACCAAAGACATTATTGTGCGAGTCGGCGGTCTACACCAGGCAAATTTAGCCTTTACACATCTGGAACTAGCGTGGTAGACGGGACGGACGTACCATCATTGTTTGAGGAATATTCGTCTTGACATAAATAACAGCTCCCAGGCTTAGCAAAATATCGACCAAAGGCGAGTTCTCAGTCGATCTCTCGTCCAGAAAAGAGATCATGCCAATGGATGCATGCGTTCCCTTGACATGGAAGAGGTCCTTGATGCTAACTGGAAGGCCATGCAATGGACCCGCAGATTTGCCTTGCGCCTTGAGGTTATCGAGGTATTTGGCTCGCTCTTGGGCTTCCGAAAACATAGTCTCTGTGAGACAGTTTACCTATTCAACGTGAGGACTTGTAGTATAGACGATTGGGACATTCGTACCAATTGTTGCGCCACTGCAGCTCGCTTGGAAAATGCCAGTGTCACTTCGAGCGAGGTCAAGCTTCCCTCCGCCAATGCTGACAGAAGACCAGAGACTGTGTATTCCTCTGTGATTTGCAGTTCTCGCTCGGTTAAGATACCAGATTTGCGGACAGCATCACCCTGGATCAGGTCATTTTTGTTCTCGGCAAGTGGTAGCTGTAGGGAAGAGAGGAGGCTTTCTGGTATCTTCCACTCAGCGGGGATCTTCTGCAGGCATTCTTGTTGCTTTTGGGCAACCTTGTGCTGCCAGTTGGACAGGGAGTCTTGGGAGCCCATTTTGTATAATTCAGAAGGTATTGAGAAAAGTTCAAGGTTCTTCAATATGGGGTGGGTTTACTAGGATTGGGAGCTACTCACGATATATATTTATATCGCTTGCCTCGGGCAAGTCCTCTAAAAAGTCTCAACACGAGCAGCATCCGAAGTAAGACTATCTGCTATTCTCCACCAGATCAATCGCAATGCCTCGGTCCCAGCAAGTTGCTGAGACAAGCCCAATTAGGAGAACAATCCATGATGCGATGAACGAGGGGTAAGGGTGGCTGCCAATCACAACATGGCATGATTCATCGCAATCTACCTACTCCGTGAGGTGGGACTGGTAACTTCGCCGGCTGGGATAGTAACCTGATTGGCTAGTTCGGCTACAAGAAGCATTTATGGAAAAGTTTCTGAAATCTAGTTCTGGTTCATAATGCCAAAGTTTGTTACTCATCCTCAACAAATGGGACGATGGCTCAGTTGGGAGAGCGTCAGACTGAAGTTCACTTCGTCAATTAATCTGAAGGTCCCCGGTTCGATCCCGGGTCGTCCCATTTCTGGTTCTTTTTCCGCAGCATCATTGGTCTAGTGGTAGAATTCGTCGTTGCCATCGACGAGGCCCGTGTTCGATTCACGGATGATGCAATTCTTTTTCTCTCGGAACTGCCACCTCCTTTTTGCCTTCGAAAGGTCCAATCCAGCATCTCGCTGACATTTGGCGGAGATTTTTTACCCGTACAGCATTGTCGGAAACCACACTATCCATATTTTGTCTCTATCCACTCGAGATGTGAGTGTCACCATTTTGACTGTCTCTGGTCGACAACATAATTCCACAAAATCCTAAAGCTAAGCAGAAGCAAACCGAAAAGGCGAAGCTCCTGTACTTTTTGTCCAAAAGAGTGGGAGTGAACAAAAGACGGGAAAACCAAAGACAACTGAAGTAAGATTAGGCACAAAGGAGGACCGAGCGGATTTAAAAAGTGACATCCAAGTGAGAACAGGACGAGGAGCTGTTGAATGTAGATAGAACCCGGATCAGAGTTATTAGAGATACCAGCACCTACAGGCACTTTAGTGGGAAATGCTCTCATGAACATAAAGATGCTCCACGGTGTACGAAGATTGTAGCTACATAATTGGATGTTAATGTCAACTGGTCTATTCTCTAGCCCATTCTTCCTGTAATTCTGAATCCCATAATACCTGCCTTGAATAAGCATAACAATCTTGGCTGTCATAATAATCCAGTTAAAAATGCTTAAGATGTCAAGCCCGTGAGTTCTGTGATTTCAGTTCATTCAAGCTCTGACTGGAGTGCTTGACAGACTTCCAGCTGGTCTGATCCCAGTATCCACCAAAGCAGTATCCTGGGTGCAACACAGTCAAGCAAAGAGTAGCAATAACCATCATGGCGCCCTCGAGAATCATGAATGTCACTTCGTCATTCGCCAAGGGACCGTTGAAACCCTCTCGCAGTTCGGCCACTCGGAAAATGGAGCGGACAAAGATCGCTAATGTGGCGACGGTGAGCCCTAGAACCTGTCAGATATTGGTAGCAGAATGAACACGGAGGAAGAAAAAGAAGCCTACCGATCAAGAACGCCTTCCACTTGAGCGTCTTGCGAATATGATGCATTGATCCGTTAAGTTTGTCAGGGTTCTTGTACAGTCGCCAGGCAAAATCGGCACAGAGACAGAGGAAAACCCCAAGAGATGCCACCTGGCTAGCAAGACCTGCTATCATAATGTTGATCCCAGTCTGACGAAGGTCTCGCTGATCTTTGTCCGCAGTCGAAGTAATAGCTCCTCCGGCAGCTTGGAGCACAAGAGAGAGGAGGTCGCAAAGAACGAAGATGATGGTGTAGGTTTTTGGCTTGAGGCGGGAGATATCCTCGCCGTAGACAACGACAATACGGCTGAGGCAGATGTAGATGGCGGCACTGAAGAAGGCAGGACCAATCGTGAGACAGATTAGATATCTAGGACAGTGGAAGTCAGCTCATCCTCCCGTGGTTTCCGGAAAAGGTCATTGATAGAAACTCACTCAAGGAATGGATCGAACGGAAACGGGTTGTAGTGAAGCTGGACTCTTCCGACGTAACCCACAACTTCAAGAGCAAGACCGCCGATCATTCCTACTAGGTATCCCCAAGTACGGTAATAGATGCCAAGTCCCAGATTGGCCACCAACATCGTACCAAAAAGCGCCAGGTAGAGAAGGTTACCCGCCAGGTTGGGAACATAGTCAAAGTTGGCGAGACTCAATGGACAAGTACCCAGCGTACAGTAGTCAGAGGGGTCTGTACTGTTGCTCGCCATGATGAGAACTTTTCAGAATACGCTCCAAGCAAACAATAAGCGAAACAGAAGGAAGATCGAGAGTAGGTATCAATGATCCCAGTCGCAAGTTCTCGCGTGGTCGATGCGATATAAGTAGGTGCCACTTACTTCGGTGCCTGTTCAACAGCTTACCTGCAATCACTCAGCCATTCCCCCAGCGCAAGCTCTTAGCTCTTCCGTCGATACATCAATGATAATTTAGCATAATATACCGTAAATGCGGGTGAGCACCGGGGCCTGGGCCGTAGCTTCTACATGATTTGCTGTACGATGGGCATCAACTTTGAATGGACTAAATTTAGATTGAAATCCACGAATGAGAAGGATAAGCAAAGAGCTTTGTTGGCTTGGCTGCAATTTGAGGCTGATTTTGATAATTGAGCTGCCTGGGATGGTCAGCCCTAAGACGAGGTAGACCCCTTGAAACAAGCCGTGATGTTCGGACACGGACTCGGACACGGACAAGGACAAGGACAAGGACATGGACACGGACACGGATTCGGAATATGACCCCAACAAGAATACAGCCCTATCAACAAAACAACGCGTCACTTATCTGAGGCGCAGCATCAGCTTCTGAGCTTACAGGAGAGGAAAAACTTTGCTTATCCCACCGATCAAACCATTATGGTAAGAGAGAAATTAGATGCCCATTCAGCTGTCAAACGGAATGCTGATCGATTGTGCCCCTCAATCTGAGCAAACACTCAATGGTAGGGCAAAGGTGATTGAATGGGAGATACCAAGCGCCAAGAACATATACATACTTGCGTACGGCACTGTGTTCTACTTATGTTGACTGACGCTCTTTTGGGAGTGGTCTTTGATCTGCTTGAGGGTTCTTTGAGTTGAACAAGTGTGTAGCCAAGACAATCACGATCCAGCGCGTCAACTGAGCCACACCGAGATAACCAAGAAGGTATAAGTTAGCCATGTTTGAGAATCAGGCGTCAAGATAAAGTAGGCACAACTGTACGAAAGGTCAAGTCCTCGCTTGGCTAACCTGAAGACTAGAGACCCGCCCAGCATGGTCTGAAGGGCCTCTAGCACATTGACAAAATCCGGGCAGAATTATACCTAGATTAAGAGTCGTTTGCGAGATATTCAGAACGAGCAGCGCAATCATCAAGAATAATGACTGAAGACACTTTCTAGGCCCGTTGCTCGAATGCTCTGCCTGAATGACCAAGGCATTGCCATACGGGCTGAGTAACTACCTTACTGCTATCACGGAATAGCGAATTGGTCAAGACACCAAGATTGCGGAAGAATCTATAATATTAAGAGGGATCTCTTATAAAATCAATAACTCACTCACTCTTGAACAAAGTGTCATGAAAAAAAAAAAAATACTTGCCTCTTTCACAGCAAGCAGCAGTACTATATGGTTGCCTGAGGCGGCAACTTCCCCAGTTCCACTTTTGACAACAGCAAATCTCACTCATCAACACTCAACTCTTCCGTCCTCTTTCAAACTAGAGCATTCGACAATACCATCAGATAGATCAGATCTATATGTCGGACACATCAATGACTCCCGATACAAGTTCGGATGCAGCCACTGCGCCGATCCCCATGGTAAAAACTTGCCAGAACTGTGCTCGTGGCAAGATACGGTGTATTCGATCCACAGATAGCGGGAGTTGTCAACGGTGAGCCTAGCATAAAAATTAATGCGTCGTTAATGTGATGGCTGAAAGCAATAGATGTCACCGTTTAGGAAAAGAATGTGTGTTTCGTCAGGCACGCTCCAAGTCTAGTGGAAATCGGCGCGATAAGTCAAGACCCTGATGAATGTCCTGCTGCCAGAATCGTGTGCTGACTGTTGGGGCGCTGCTCAGGAGAATCGACATTCTCGAAGAGAAGGTTGACCGGCTCCTAGCTAGTTCAGAGGCAGCTACAATCGAAAGACGGATAGATCAGGTAAGTACGATGTTGACCTACTCCTGAAATGACAGTGCGCTTAACGCAGCAAAGAACCAAACATATTCACGCACGTCGCGCAGCAAGGCATCTGAGAACCAGCGTGCAAATGAGGATATCATTGACAAAGGCATCCTGTCTATGGAGGCAGCAAATGATCTAATCAATGCATATAAAGTAACAATGATGCCCAATTTGCCGTTCGTTATCATTCCTTCAGATTTAAGCACCGAGCATATACGTCGAACGAGACCAGTAGTATTCCTTACAGTCCTGACAGCAGCCTTGTACAATAACATACTTTTACAGCGTGTGCTCGAAGAGGAAGTGAAAACCGTGATTAGCGACAGCATGATATTCAGAGGAGAGATCTCCTTCGATTTACTTCAGGGTCTTCTGATACACATTGCATGGTGTGTATATGTTTGAGCTTGATAGGCAGTACACTAACGGGAGCAGGAGCCAATATCATTCGCGTCCTCGCCGGTTCTCTCAGTATCTACAGTTGGCAATCAGCATCATTGTCGACCGTCGACTGGACAGAGCTCCTGGTATGCGGTTGTGGAAAATGAGAGTTGGCGTAGATGATAACAAGGCGAACTCCCTGTCCTGGGGCCGGGATGAGCAGAGAGCCGTTATTGGCTGCTATTACTTTTCGGCAAGGTATTTCACTTTGACTATATATGATGCATGACACTGACCCAGTGAAAGCATATCGCGAATCCTTCAAAAGCTATCAACCTTTCCACACACGCCATACATTGAGGATTGCTGTCAATCGCTTGCTGCAAGCCCAGACTGTCCGTCGGACTCACAATTGTTACATATCGTACATCTTCAACAACTTTTGGACAGGATTGATCACCTGTCGCCCCAGACTGCACCAGAACTGCATCGTACAGATGCGGGCATCGAACCACATTTCCGCATGCTGAAGGCCGAGCTGGATCAGTTCAGAGTCCATTCTCTAACTTCCTTTGCGCATAACCGTATATTCACTGCTCCAATGCATCGTTTTAGTATTCTGGCTGACGAAAGCAGAGTTTCTCGTCATGCAGTTCCACACAGCAGAGCTATACCTTACCCAAATCAGCCTCTTTGACCGGAAAACACCGCATGACTCGGTGTTCTGGTCGTCGCTCCGCATCGAAGCACTATCAATGGGACTTGTGGCAGCAAGGCAGCTCCTTCAATTCTATCTCGCGCTCCCGTTGCGTTCTGAGACTGTCTTCAATAATACGCAGTGCGTGCAAGTAGGATTTTGCTTGACCCTAGCTGTAAAGCTCTCTGTCGCCGCGTTAGATTCTTCGATTGATCACCAAGTAGGAAAACTTAGAGACTCACTAAATATGTCTCTGATATTCAAGCAAGTTATCCTACGCATCCAAGCCTTGGTCACGCCCCTGGTGGACGCGCGAGGCGAAAGAGATGCATTCTATCACTTTGAGAATCGCCTTAAGCACTTACAATGGTGGTATGAAACTCAGATGACGCAGATTCCCGTGCAGCGCCAACATTATGCTTCTCCAAAAACAATGGCGCATAACACCCTTTCCACCGCGGAACTATCTTCAGCTTCGACAGAGGATTTGCAAGCCCAGTGGCCTAGTCTGTTGCCGGATGCAACAATTGATGATCTGTTCAACGAGTGGAATCCCGACGCAGGTATTTATTTTGGCTTTGAGTAAGACCCGGATGCCATGACATGAAACCCTCCTTCTATTGGTGATATCGAAGGAAAGATCCACCAGGGCCTCCAAACCATACCTAGGAGAGAAATTTGACATTGGAGCTTTTGCTTCCCGTTGGAGGAGATGGCTCGCGTTCAAGCACGGAGCAGGTGGTGGGCCTTCAGGGTACCATAACTGAGCATCGCACAAAGACCTTTTGATGTTGGGACCTGGTCGTGATGATGTTTCCTCCTCGCTACAGCAATACTGACCATTCTAAATCCGGGTTTGGACATCAGAAGCCGCTCATATAAGTGAGAAACATACCTGGTAACTTAGTCAAAACAGCACTCTATAGCAGAAGTGCGCACGGCATGGTGCAATCAACGTGTGTTGCAACATCTATTGGCGGAGCCTAAACATTTGCATTGACTTTTTGAGAATCTGTGACCTGAAGCCCATGAATAACGCCTTTACCCTCTAGGCTAAGAGATGACACCTGGTGCACGGGAAAGCAAACACTGATGGTCTGGAGGGTCATTATAATGACTGTCTTCGTTGCGGGGGATAAATAGATCCTGATCATTATGTTCACAATAGCCCCTGCATGTTACATGCGACCCATCAAGAGTTTGATAAACTGGGCCTTGTCAGTGGCAGCTCTTACTTGATAATGTTACATACTCACCAACACGGAACACATTTTGCCATGTCTCCTTCTGAACACAACTTTCGCGGGTGCTCAGACCACATAGAATACAACAGTCAATGATAGGCTGGGCAGCTTATCCATTTACATAGCGTAGTCTATATTCATAGAGGCCACTGAAGAGGAGGCCCCTGGCGAACTTGTCGAGTAGGCTTTTGACCTTGCCTTCCACCCAGCATGTAACACCGACTCTTTCGAGATCTGGGATTGAAGATGGTTTCCATAAGCTTGCAGCCAAAGGTAGTTCAGCACCGGTCCTGTTCCTGCGTCATATTGACTCCTATATCCTCTTTCATCTTGATGAACAAGAGGGTCATTGACCACCAAACCACGGAAGGGCGGTAATTTGAGCAAAATTTACTCAACAAGTTCTACGGAATCTTTATTGATCTGACTGGCAAATTATTTCACCGACGTCGGACATACCGTGGACTGACTAGAACAAAAAGCCGACAGCGACCCAGAGTGCGTCATGTAATTAACTATAGGTACTCGCCCCTATGAACATTGCTGGCTGAGCTTAGAACTACCGCATCTTTGCAAATCCAACTAGTCCATCTTTTTCACATCTTACCCTACTCCATGTAACAACCTTGTGGGAAAAGAATCGAAAATCCCGAGCGTGAAGCACAAGCCTCACTATATACTAGCAAAGGTTGGTAAGGATTATAGGGACTGGGGAATGTGATAATGTGCTGGGTCGTAATATGTCAAATTATGTCTTTTCAATTAGAAGTCATTTATTCCTAAACTGTAAGTGGGTCCTGGTGCCTATTGCTTCAGGAAAGCTCGCTCCGTCTAATAGCAAGTCAGAGCAGATTGCTCAATTTTTATGTCGATAGTAGCATAAAACCTTCCCTTCTACCTCACTTGACATTCTCTTTAGCTGACAGTGCCCGCTGGCTCTGGGCCCAATCTGTATCTCACCTCTTAGCACCGTTCCCACAAGCAACCCAAGCTGTGCAGTGGAGCATCATAATCTCGATAGCTAGTATAGAATCCCGTCAGCATGGAGTTGGGTTCGCCGGGGAAGAGCTTTTGCATTTTTGCAAGGTCGAGGTTCTCGCGTAGTATAGCAAACTTTCGACCACGATTTGTGCATATCTATTTCCGAATGTCAGCTTTAGCCAGGACTCCTAGAGCTCGTTTGTGACACACCGTCAGGGATGGCGCCTGATAGGGAATTCGTGCAAAGTCCCCATAGACGGATGTTATGTGCTCTCCTCCAGCACCATCAATGGCGAAGTCCGGCCACTGCTTGTCCTCACAACGACCGAGTTTCCTGGAGGTGATGGGGATGTTGTCGGTGGAGAAATGGAATTCGATCCCTCCAAATGCGCCATGAACTTCTTTCGATCTCGTGATGGATATCCCTGTCAAATACTGAAGGTACGACCCTCCTGGGCCACCGAACCAGACCCAGAAGAGGAGATTGTGACGAGATCTCGCGGGTGGGAGGCCCACCGAAAGCCCGTCTTTCATGTGTAGATTGTCCGGCGGGAGACCCGGATACCATAAGGCAGTATCGAGAAGAGACAGCTTCCTTTTACCTTTTCGCCGGATTGGCCGCCCTAGTGCCAGAGAGACGAGTTTGAAGCCCTAGTCTGCCATTAGCACAGGTGGTTAATTGGATACAAGGCTAGAGGGCTGTCCTGACATCGAAAGAAGCGGCGATTGCGACAATCCCCCCGTCTAACTTCAACCTACGCGTTTGAGGGCATCTTTCGTTCGAACCGAACCATTTTGAGACGGGGGATCCTTCGTCGATTATCTGCAACCCGTGAATTCGACTCGTCCCCACTGCGACAACGAAGCCCCCAAAGGCTACTATATCGGCTGAAGAATTGTCCCGAGATCTGTACCCGAGTTGTGTGCTGGTCCCATCGTCAAAGGAAAGCCCCAAGCCTGTGATGTACTCTGTGCCTTCAATCTCAATACGCGAGACAGTTATTCGACGCAAATGACTAGAGAGAATCACACGCTGTGTGTACAAGCTTCGATAGCCCTCGATCAATCTATCGGTGTAATCATTAGCCTTGATAGCCCAAGCGAGTACCACCCAATCCAGGCCGACAGGGTCGTTGGGGTTGTGAACGATAGTTGTTGTGTCAGGGTCAGACAAGTCCAGGATGCTTTTCAGGCACCGTGCCAGTTCCCAGATCCTGGCTCTATTGCGTAAGGAAGCGGCACGCTGAATGTATATAGCGCGATACAGCCATCTTGAGTTAAAGGACTTGCCGGGTTCCAGTTCGCGCACCTCAAATACGAAATCACACTCCTCTGACTTGATCTTTAAGGTCCAAAAGTGTGAGCTTTGTATGATGCTCCTCAAACGCCTTGACATGAATTGTAATTGCAGGCAGTCGTGCACTTTCAGGTAAGCGAATATCTCAAACCAAATATCCAACGGCAGCCGATCAAGACAGCAAACACTCTCCGAGCCGGATTCCACTCTCGCGATCTCATACGGTTTTGACGCCAAGCGATTCCCGATCCTTATGGATTGCATAGATCCCTGCACTGCTCTTCTGCAGGACCAATTGCCATCTCCAAAGGGATCTTGTCCTATCGACCGCCAAGTCTCATGTCTCCGAGTTGCACTGTAATGAAGCTCATCTATGCCGGATATCTTAAGAATCCCTCCATACGAATGGCCCCAATTAATCACATTCCAGGACAGGTGACACAGTGAGTTGCATACATCCACTAGCCGAGCCAGTGGTACAGTTCTTTGGCCATGAATACGTCTCAGAAGTGACCAGCATGCTTCGTGCAACAGGAATGCCGGCGTCAAAGGGAACTGGGTGAAACCCGAATCGAGGTTAATTTCCATGTTTCCAGGCTTTGGTTTATCATCCCAACGACTGTTCTCGGCACGATGGACATACAGCGTGGAATACTCTCTCGCACGATATGCCAAGCCAGAGATTCGTGCGCCGTCTCCAGACTTATAAACTGGCCCTTTGTCAGCGGTATCCCAGCGCCCATCGGACAGATACCTCACTCACCAACTGGGCACATGCTTTGCCATTTCCCCTTGCCTGTACAACCTCCGTTGATTCGGCCACCGCAAAGAATACAGTGAGGGGATACATGCTTGCGATCCATCCTTTGTACCTTCCCTTATCTTTGGAGCAAGACATATAACACATCAGACGGCTGTAGAACAAGTTCTTTTGCCGTATGAGGCAGGATCAAACCATCTAACTCGCATTTTTGAAAACCCTTTCGACGAAGATGGGGCAGGACTGTACTGCGTCATTTTGACAGCTATATCGCTTCACTGCACAGGAACTATGGTACATCATCACCATACCATGGTATATGCATCCACTCAACGAGTTTGACTCATTAAAAAGGCACGCACCTAAATAAAAAATGCTTGAGCATAGTGCAGCATAAAGATAAGCGGATGGAGTGAGTATATATGTGAAGGGTCAACGTCCGAGTCCCTTTCCTACGGGTCATTCAATTCAATGACAGCATCGGCGACTACTTTTTTAGCCCGAGTATAGCTTCAAATTCTGCTCAAACTGATTGCTTGAAATAAACTTTTCATCTGTCACCTATACAATACAATTATCAGAGTCAATAGATGAAAAGCTAAGCCAATGGAATCTTGTCTTTCCTTGGTTTATCAAAAGCAATTATGGTTAAAGTGACCCTTGCCAATAGTTTTGTCGATCAATATGATACAGCTGGAATGTTACACAGCTTACCACTCTCAGGCATGTGACAACTGAAGCAACTCCCATCAGCATAAAAGAGCATAACATCCCCATCTCCCCTTCGTACTATGGGATTTCAATCATGTTCTGTGAGCCATGTATTTCTCAATCAGAACTACACAGTCTCTCCTAGCCAACCTTTGGCTGGGGTGTGCTATTGCGCTGCCCGGCTCCAGCCCCGGTCTTGATGGATCACAAATTGAAGACGCCAGTACGATCGTACGCGATGTTGCTGTGATCGGAGGCGGAGCTTCCGGCACCTACGCTGCCATCCAGCTCCGTCAGATGGGCCACAGCGTCGTGGTAGTCGAAAAGGAACCTCTCCTAGGCGGCGCCACAAATACCTACTATGATCCAGTCAGCGGCAAGTATATTGACTACGGCGTGCTGATCTGGCAGGATATCCCCGAGGCAAGAGACTTCCTCGCCCACTTCAATATCTCCACGACCATCGAGCAATTCTCAAACTCCGATAGTGCCCGCGTTGATCTGCGCACGGGGGAAAACGTGCCACCGCCGCAGGGCAATGTGACCGAGGCGATGTTGCGGTATGTGGACCAGCTGCTCAAGTATCCCTATCTCTCGGATGGATGGGATCTCCCAGACTCCGTGCCGGAGGACCTACTGCTCCCATTCGGGGATTTTGTGGAGAAATATGATCTTGCACCGGCGGTGGAGACCCTGACGCTGTATGCTCAGGGTCTCAAAGACTGGCTGCCGTATCCGACCGTGTACATCATGAAGTATTTCAGTCTGGGGGTGGCGTTGGGCGCGCAGAATGGGTTTCTGGGCACGGCGGACCACAACAATGGGGCTTTGTATGAGGCTGCGCGGGAGGAACTGGGCGAGGATGCATTGATCGGCAGTACTGTGGCTGGGATGGACCGTCCAGCAAACCGTACGCATCGGATCCTGGTTCGAACCCCAAATGGCTACCGACTCATCAGAGCGAAGAGGACCATCATCGCTGCTCCGCCGAAGCTGGAAAATCTGCAGAATTTCGACCTGGATGATACAGAGAGTGATGTATTTGGCCAGTTCGAAAGCAGCTTCTACTACACCACCGTGACCAAGCTCCCTGGCCTCCCAGCGGGACTTGGATTCCTCAACCGTGGCGCAGACACGCTGTACAATCTCCCTCCCCTGCCGGGAGTGTACACCATCACACCGACCCTCGTCCCGGAGATGTACACAGTTTTCTACGGCGGCGGGGAGAAAAAGACTGAGGACGAAGTGAAGGAGAGCATCAAAGACAGCGTGCTGAAATTAAGTGAAGCGGGCTTCAATACCTCCGAGCCTGAGATCCTGGCCTTCAGTAATCACAGTCCATTCGAGTTGTTCGTTTCGTCGGACAAGATTGCCAGTGGCTTTTACAGGAATTTGTATGCGTTGCAGGGACATCGGAACACGTACTATGCCGGCGCTGCGTTCCATGCGCAGGACTCTGCTGCCCTATGGAGGTTTGTGGGGAATCTGTTGAAGACTATTTTTGATTGAATGTTCCCGGGAGACTCAGATTCGTAGGCAGGAATGCAGCTAATTGTCTCCAAGGTCTGTATCTGGGTATCATAAGGGACGATAGCTTCTGGTGTGCGCGTAGAACATATCAGATAGTTGCTGAGGATCCTGCTCCTGAAGGCAGCGTCTTAGTCTTAGTAGCTGAAACTGCCACAAAAATCTCAGTATCTAGACAATAATGGTGAGGGTGACCATACCAGAGGGATGAATTGGAATGGCCAGTTCGAGGA
>NW_020798073.1:0-172083 GCF_002237265.1 Aspergillus thermomutatus
TATAATAAGCATGAATCTATAGATATTAATAGGTGGTCAAGGGGAGGTAGTATATGATTAAATTTTGATGCTATACAAAGAATTCTGGCTTCACAGTCAGGGATGGTAGATGGTCGGGGTAGATAGTTAGGGAGGGTGGAAAATTAATGTGGTGGTAATCTATGACAAAACAGAACCAACACCTGCTGAGGTTGAACGGGTGTCGAAGTCATGGTGAGGTTCCGCCGACACCCAGAGACCCATTTCCGACACCCGCCGAGCTGTGTCCCTGGGCGGAGTAGATGGCATTTTTAAATTGGGCGGGCGGGAGAGGGTTATATTTATCGCGCTGAGCAGCGCCTCCACAAGCAGCCTTGAATAGTAGCTTATGACTTTATCAAATTTATCCACCAAACAACAATGTTCTCAGCAGGAAAGTTGCACTCTCATCCCGAACCAGCTTTTTGCATGATTTGCGGCCTTCAGGAGGGCAATGATAAGTGGCTCAAAGCAAGTGAGTCTATGACTGATGGTTCATCAGAAGCTTTGTGTTACTAACTTGATTAAGTCTATTGCACACCGACTGGGGTGAAAGTGACCAATCCCAGGCAGGACCCCTGGTATAGGTCACTAGAATCCAGTAATGGCGGGAGTGAGATACAGAATGGAACGGACGTGTATCTCTTTCACGAGGAGCCATGCTGGCATCGTCTCTTGGAACATATCGGCCCTGACAAACTTCATTTGGCCAGTCTCTTTGGGGCATTGGAGCGTTTACCACTCCCGAGAGACTATACCTTTCCTTCATATGCTTCATTACCAGGCAGGATAGGTCTATGTGCCTGGCCTGGAACGGAAGACGACCTACATGAATTCCCCATCCTCCCTGGCCGGTTTCCCCTTCCTGGTCTGGAAGAGCTGATGCGGTTCGCAAAAGACCCTCCCAAGCCCTCATCAATTATCGCGCAAAGGCCCGTCAACCATCCAACAGATGGTTTCGCACAACTCTCATTTGAGACTATTGTGATTATATCAAGCATGCTATCGACAAAGGAGGCTCTAGACCTCCGGCATGTGACACGAGCTGCGATCCCACTTTTCGCAAGCTCGAAATTCTGGAGAACGCGATTTGCCATCAACGGAGAACGTGGCTTTCTCCTCCCCGTAGTCCGGAAATTCTTCCCGCCGGAGGGCAATCATGAGATCGACTGGAGACTCCTGTACCATTGCACTGCTCATCTGAACTGTAGTGATTGGTTTGAAATAGAGATTCGGGCCTGGGAAACCTTGCGCTGGCTTCGAGACACCGCTTCGGCTATACACCGTGAGAGGCCACGTCCGCCCGACTTCCGGGGTAGTCCAGCCCTGCAGCATTATCACAATACCACCCGTCGGAACACATTCATTGAGTCCGTCGAGATAACATCTTCGTTATGCAAGATCGCCATATCTGCGCTCTAAGAAGCAGGAGAAGTGAACATCACCGGGATCGAGTTTATCTTTGATGATGGTCGTCCCAGCGCCATGTTTGGCTACGCTACCCCTGGAGCGCAGCAGATGACACGCAAGAAATATGCACGTAAAACACGTAGAAGCCCTTTCGATAGGCATACGAAGTGGCCATATCCCGGTGTTCGGGTGACGATGGATGTCGTTGGTCTACGTGGGATCGTGTTCCTCAAAGATGCAAACGGGATCCACAGCGTTTCTATATACCATGATGGGGAAGAATTTGACGAGATTGATGACTCTCTCTGTGTTGGCCTTGCGACACATGACAACGACCAAGAAGAGCAGGTTGCATATTCTGTCTCCCTGGACAAGGTCGAAAAGGTCATTGCAGTAGTTGATGTGAGTCTGTGCTTATTTCCCTCACCTTCTTGCCCTGCTTGACGCTCGCATAGAACCGCAAGATGATTGATCTGGGAATTTCCGGGACGACAACGAAGCGGTCTGGATACGCCGAGGATGAGTGGGATGATGTTGTGGATATCTATAAATAGAATGATGCCATATCCGCCCTTCTCGAATCCGTGTGATATCTGTGGGAAAGTGATTCAGTTTAAAATTCGGTGCGGTCTCCAGGAGATTGAGCCTACAATACCGGTTATGCTAGATAGCCCGAATTATATTAATAGCCGAATGGATCATGTGTATCTGGATGCAAAACTGACACGGACCTAACACAAGGCAGCTAACACTAAAGAATCAAAAAAGACAACATAGATCAAAAACATACAACAGCCGGGATTCGCTGGTGGTCACCCACCCAACTACTAACCGGCCGGCGTGTGGCTTAAGTACGGCTGAGCGGACGGGAAGCCCTGTTTTCCACACCCTATGGTCGTATGTGCTGCAGTTTTCTCCGCACTAGATCATAACCAGCTCGCCCTCCGCATCAAGAACGATTCAAACAACCTCTTCATAAGTTAGTTCATTTATCCTCTCGTAGAAGCAAGTGGACAATTTCATATTTCCCACGGTCATGTCTGCAAGTGTTGCCTCAACAGCCCAGTGAGAAGGGGTAACCCCCGTTCTTTTGAATAAGTAGACAAAAGGTTGACAATGTCCTGACACACGAATAACTTGAAGCAGCATGTGTCCAGACCTTATCCCCTCGCATCTACGACGCATAACAGCAGGTAGAACCCAGGCGAGGCCTTTGTAGATGCGATTCAGTGTAACAATCTGTTTATGGTCTTCTGTTCCGAGCTCATGTATCCATGCTGGCCTGTACGCATAATTTACAGGAGTTAGAGCAAAGTATGCACTTGTTGTCCTTCTGACCAATGCAAACCTCATTCAAGCGCCGCGCGCAATGGCCCTAGCGATGGCGTACGGCCACAGTCATGTGGTACTCCGACTCTCGAAAGCGAGATCGATGTCTGGGTACGTATTCAAACTCAGCTAAATACTCCTGGATAGGTCAAAGAATGCGCATCTTCTTGTGCCACATATTGGGTCTTCTTGCATTAGCATACATTTCTGATTCTTGAAAGTCAACCATGTATCTAGAGGCAACAGAACGTGGTCCGCCATAGAACCAGCGCTTGAATGGGTCCTTCCCATATCCGACTACAAGGAGCTAAGTGTTTGAAGGTCTCAGATAATCGAGAATAAACCTCTATTGTGTAAATGCAGACTACATACACCGAAAGGGATCTCTTTGTGTCCATGAAAACCCGTCTATGCTTGAATGTCGAGTGCAATGCACGAGTCCCAGTCGAGTAAGAAATTTGGGGTATTTGAAATAAAGTGTAAAGATCAGACCCATGGCGGAGGAGCTACGCCCTCACGCCCGAGTCCCATCGAAGGAGAAGATGCAGTCCTGCAAGTGGGGGTCCTGACCACCGCTTCGAGCAAGAAAGCTTCTCATAAGACTGAAAAGGTGAAAGACAGGGACCCAATCCAGTGGCTCCGTAACGGCGAGGGCGTTTGCTGTCATAACTTCGTGTGGGAAAAAGAGTCGAGTCGGATGCAGAACATCTAAGTCGTTTAAGCGCTTTCGATCTGCTGCATGCATTGTTCGAACTCGCTCCAGTCCTTCATGATCACCTTAGCACCGAGTTCCTCGAGACGCTGGGCCATCTCAATCTTCTTGTCATCACCAGGGTAGCTGCCGACGTAACCAATGACTGGGATACCGGCACGGATGGCACTCAGAGCACCAGACTTGCTGTCCTCAATGGCAACCACTTCTTCGGGCTTCTTCTTGCACACCTCAAGAGCATGTAGGTAGATAGCAGGATCAGGCTTGGAAGTGGGCTTGGGGAGGGAGCTAGCAGCGCTGAAAACGAGGTCGGGGTCGAAGTATTTGTCTTGTCCAACCTTCTTGATGGAGGCTTTGACACGGCGCAGGGCAGAGGAGGAGACAACGGCGAGGCCATACTTCTTGGACTCGTAGATTTTCTCCAGCTGCTCGTTGGCCCCAACGCAAGGCTGTGCCTTATCGTTGAGCTTGGCGATGACCTTGTCCTCCTCCTTCGTGACGTATTCCTCAAGTTCTTCCTTGGACATCTCGAACTTGTACTTGGCTTGAAGAGAAATCATCATTCCGCGGAAGTTCTGACCAACGAAGTCCTGGATCAGCTGCTCGCCGGTGTAGCGATCAGGGATGTTGCGCTTCTCAAGAATCTCATTGGCAAGGTCCGCGCATGCTTCGAACGCCAGCTCCTCCGACAGGACGAGGGTGTTGTCACAATCGAAGAAAATTTCCGTGATCTGCAGCAATGGTAGGGTAGTCAGTATATCTGTGGATCCATGATTTCATGCGATATGGAGAGCAACAAATAACCAACCTTAGGCATCGTGACAGCTGAGCTCAGAAGTTCTGTGTTCTACAAGTTGTAAAGAACTGTGTGGAGATGTATGGTGTGTGGGGAGTTGAAGTTTTGTAAGAAGTCTGCTTCAGGTGAGATGAAGTGGTGGAGGTGAAAGAAAGTCAAATGGAAGTTGTTTGCTTGGTTGAGGGTGAGGGTAAGTGGGAAGGGAGCGAATTGTTGCAGTGGATTGGACCGGGATCAAGTAGGACGCAAGTGGCAAACAACAACGGCTGCCCACGTTCTTTAAGTAGTTTTGGAAAGAGCCTTTGAAAGACAGTGAATATACCAAGACTGGAAGGCAATGACGCCCATTCAATCCACCGGTGATTCGAAAGGGGATGAAATCAACAAAACCCTCTTTCCGTTTCCAAATTATTCACCTATCAGAGCTCAAATTTTTGACTACTTTCTGACTTCCTATGATACTATCCGGGCAGGAGCGGGACTGGCGGGGTTCCTGAGACCTGAGGTCATATCATGACGTTAGGTAAGGTTGCTGCGACTGAATGTGGTGAATAATATGGAGGATGGGGGCCATCGAGGGGGCTAGTGGTGGTCAGCTAAGCCTATGAAAGCAAGCACCCGCTGCCATTTCTCGTTTCGGTAACGCTAAGTTTCCCCTCTACTTAACTTGATTTAGCTTAGTGTCTTCTCTGGATGGAAAGGCACCGAAAGCCACTGAGCCGAATCGAATAGAGTCATGATCTTTAGTTTACCTGTCTACCTATCCTTTGAGTGCCTCAGATATATCGCCTGAGGCTATTATTTTGTGGCTTACCAGGCTTACCATTGTGGGGCTTTCCAAACTCCTCGATCCTTTTTCTCTCTTTTTTCTCAAGTCCTTTCCGATGGCTTTCTGGCAGTTCTGCGATCATGGAATCTGATATTCAAGAAGATTTTATCACTTCATACAAAAAGCCTCCGTCTAGCATGAACTCAGGCGTAAGAAGGATGGAGAAGACAGAGTTTTTGATTTACTGTACATTCTAAAGGTGCTTCTACCTGCAGACGCATGACTGGGGTGCTTCACATGATATAGATGATTCATGCGAGGGGCTCAAATCGGTCAAGATATCCCAGGGTCAAAGACCCAAACACACCTCACTGGGAGAGGAAGACTAAGAGTGTGGCAGGTAATCACACACCAGCAAATTCCCGAGAGCTGATTCCTCAAGTTGAAGTTGAAATAGCTCGGGCCTTTCAATGCCTGTCATTGTAACTTGCATGCCCCGCAGTCTCCTTCGACTTGATTGCTGGTTGGGCGGATACCACACAGTTTTGTTCACCACATAGGCACCTTGGGCCTTAGCTACACTAAGGTACCCAAGATACATCAATATTGTTCTGGCGTAGGCCCATATAGAACGAGCCATTGAGGTAGTCTGATTATGCTCGCGTCTTGATGTAGTTCAACTGAGTGGATTCTTTAGCCTTCGACCCAGCAAGAGTTCCTTCGATGCTAATTGGCTCATTCTTACCCAGTAAACCATCCACCATCGATCAGGTTAGGCCCGTCCTCTTCCAACCCACACTTGATTATGGGATAACTTGATATTGGACCAGGTACATATCTCGGTTTTCCTTGATCTCATATTCTGAGGTATTATTATTTAGGGACCTCATTATTGGCTCTTCTTCCCCTTTCTTTACTCGTGTAAGTTTCCGTCCGCAAATCGCTTCACGGAAAAAGAGCCAATGTCAGGGAACACGGGCGGTCATTCCGACGCATTTCCTGTCTCTGTCTCGTCCCTTCATTTCCCCTCCGCAGCACAATCCGTTTCTCAGACTTTGTCGTCGCTGCGACGGTCAGCACTGTCCATCTCCAACCGACTTCGTTCAATTGAGTCCGATGCCGCCTTCGTTGCGGAGGTTGCCGAGCACTACGGCTTGCCTCTAGTCGCCAACGAAAGATGCGGGAGTTGGTATATTTCGCCGGACATCAAAGCTGGTAGTGCCTACTTTAAGAGCACGGACGGCCATACTGGTCAGTGGGATTTTAGTTTTCGTAGACTGAATCTACAAATATTACCACTTGCTCGGAAACATGGGGGGTGAGTGAGCGTTTGATTATCTGGCTACACTATTGTTATCGCCTCCCGTTGATACTTGGGGCTGGTCTTGACTAAACTGCCAATGATCGATGCAGATGCATTATTGTGGATTCAACGCGTCGGGGAAAATGTAAGTTCACGATCTGATTTCTCTGTTCCTGGTCTTACAAGGCGCAGTGATGCCCGACGCCTTGTCGAAGACTGTTCCAATATGGTGCGCCGTCATGAATCGAGCACTTTTCCCTTCCGATGCTGCATATCACGCAGTACAGCTTCCGCCGAATTATCTAGGCGCCTCGGAGGAATCGCAGAT
Source organism: Aspergillus thermomutatus (assembly GCF_002237265.1). Lineage (NCBI taxonomy): Eukaryota > Fungi > Ascomycota > Eurotiomycetes > Eurotiales > Aspergillaceae > Aspergillus > Aspergillus thermomutatus. The sequence goes on from NW_020798073.1 coordinate 6,666, forward strand.
TGAACACCGGATTGATGGTTTCGTAAAATCGCTCAAGGTCTTCTTTTCCGTCTACCATTACTAGACCTTTTCTAGCCCAGCAGTTTTAGACTAACTAGAGGTCCAGGATCTCAAACTTGATCTGGATGATCTCAGGCAACAACTTAGAAAGCCCATTCGGGTGGCGTGGGCCAATCGGTCTTATTTTCATCCTACCGATCTGCAGAAAGAACCCGACTATAACCTTTTCGTTCTCTGTTCTGCGTCTAAACGAGTTCATGGAGCGGAAATTTCAGAGGGTGGCTACATTCAAGGCGCAGGGGATGACAGCGAGGGCTGGGCCCAGGGGTTGACTCCGCCAGTCTTCTGGGCCAACAAAGCGACTCTCCTGAAGACGCCCGAGGAGGCTTTGCCCGAACTGATCGAAGAACTGGTGAAAGAGCATCGAGGTCAGGACACCGGTGAACAAGCCACACTGGTTGTGCCTACTCGAAATCTATATATCAGTCAAACGAACGTCCGTCTCAACGACAGTGGTCTCTATGACCTCGTTATTGATTGCAATGCTAGACCGGAGGCATCAGAAGGAGACCCAAAGCGGCTCAACCTTGGATGTAGGTCGTCAAAACTGGGAAGCCGCGACTTGAGACAAGAGCTCGATAAAGTTCGCGCTTTTGTCAGTTCCCAACTCGCCTCCGATCCCTCCCAGTCACTACTTGTTACGTGTGAAACTGGTAAAGATCTGTCCGCCGGCGCTCTCCTAGCTATCGTATGTCTGTTCTACAATGATGATGGTATGCGATCCTTCGATACACCTCACTTGCCTGCTATCTTTCTTTTCCCCCTATTTTCTTCGTCCTCTTCTTTCTCTAACAGTTCGCAGGAGCTTTCACAACATCGCCGGCGAAGCGATCAATAGACAAGCAATTCATACGGCAACGTCTTGCATGGATCGTGTCATCAAAACATGATGTGAACCCGTCGCGCCCTACGCTTCAATCAGTCAATGCATTTCTGATGGAACGACCGGATTATTAAGACTGAGAGATTGCATCTTATCATTAAATCCGGGCGTGACACGCTATATAATACAGACTCATTCTATCTACTCATTTTCGACGGCCTCCACAATAGCTCCAGCGCTTCCTTGATCGAGGGCATTCAATACCGCCATATCCTCCTCACCAATCTCAAAATCGAAAACGTTGGCATTAGCCACAATCCGCTCGGGAGTGTCACTCTTGGGCAACGGAACCCATCCTTTCTGCAGTGCGTAGCGTATCAAAATCTGTGCCGTCGTTTTTTCGTACTTCTTGGCCAGGCCGACTAGTGTTGGGTCATTGGCTTTATAGTTTCGCACGAGCGGGGAATATGCTTCAACGACAATGCCGTTTTTCTTGCAATATGCATCAATAACTCGCTGTTGGCACCAGGGATGAAGCTAAACAGCGCATAAGGTCAGTATACCTCAGGTGCTGGTCATAAACGAATCTACTTGAAAGAGCTTCTCAACCACATAGCTTACCTCAATCTGGTTTACGTGCGGCGGCCAGACCTTTGCATATGCCTTCATCTCCTCGATGTGTTTCACCCCAAAGTTGCTCACACCGATGCTCCTCGTCTTGCCTTCCTCCAGAAGCCTCTCCAAGGCCTGCCAAAGCTCTTTCCGACCGGCCGAACCGGAGCTTGAGCTATGAATGAGGAACAAATCCACGTATCCATCCTGACCGCCAATCTTCTCGACGCTTTCTAGTAGCTTCTTGTACGTAGCTTCGGGCGACCCCGCTGGGCTCAGGATTTTCGTAGTAACGAAGATGTCGCTGCGAGGGATGCCGCATTTGCGAAGAGCTTCCCCGACCTCCTTCTCGTTGCCGTAAAACTGGGCAGTATCAATGTGTCGGTATCCCGCTTCAAGGGCCTTCAGTGACGACTGGACACATTGGCCGGTGGGAGAGCGGTAGACACCGAACCCAAGGCGGGGAATCTTGACGTCGGAATTGGGGAGAGGCAGTAAATCCGTGATGGCGAGTTTCGAAGACATTGTGTTTGTGTATCGACGGGAGTCAATTGATGATGGTGATCGAAGAACTGCGCTCGAATGTATTCAGTTTTTCAAGCTTTTAAGCTGGCCAGAATGACTCGACGGCATGGACATGGAGCGGGGGGAGAAGATTTGGTAGGCGCTTCTGGTTGGTGTCCAGCCCCTCCAACTTGCCCCGCCCTTGGTCTTGGTGCAAATGATATCATTCTCTGGGCTTCTCAGGTGATTGCTGAGCCCTTTGCACTATCTGATCTAGGCACTTCTGCTTGCAAATAACATCTACGTACTGACCTTGGTAGTGTTTCTCTCTGGTAGTAGTGAGTGCATCCTCGCCTTTGTCCTGTCTACCTTTCATCTTAAGGTTTGAACTCCACAAAACCCTTCCTGGGTCATCCAGGTAGTATCCCTGAGCCCTGGTACCCCTTGGGCTGCTCGAGAATGTAGATCGGGTGCCCTGACTCCTCCCTGGTTGTTCCATACCGCATTTCTTTATACTTGGATCTACGCGAACCTTTGTAAAAACAACAATCAGGAAGACCGCATGGTGGAGAAATGGGACATTGGTCTTTGGGTCTTTTACCGAAAGGGGTAGAACTACTCCGTAGAGCATCACGTCTGATACGATTGCAGAGGTACTGGTATTATCAATAACTCGGACATTTTAGCTTTCATAAACCAGGAAATATTGGATCCTCCGACTGGCTAAGGATTGCAGTCGCAAGCTCACCCTGCAAGGCTCCGGATGATCTATCTCTAGTCTAGCACTTGGAAATGAGGTCTCGTTAGGGTCGACTACCGAGTGAATATGTGAGAATCAGAATGTCGGCCATACAAGGCTAGGACGATCGACCTTCATGATAACATTTGATGGAACGATTCGGCGTAGTAACTGAATTCGAGTGATGCAAGTGGAATGTTCAATAGCATGATGATGTATCATTGCATACCAAATTTATCGTTGAACCCCTGAAAATGCTCGACCTCGAAGAGTGGACGAACGGGTAGAAGCCGAAGTCTTCAACCATGGTGGTTGCTGTGGGGGTCCGAGGGGATGGTTTGTTGACAGCCAAGTAGGATAGATAATCCGCCGTCTTGCAAGTTGCAACCAGAGTGCTACAGCCACAAGACTCTTGAGAACTGAGAAGTGGTCTCTAGTCTACTGACCACCCAATTGTGTCTTTTAGGTTCACATATCACAGTCAAAGCTCCTAGTATCTAGGCTGTTCTGATCTCCATCTGATGCCGAATCCAGCCACCCTCAAATTGGTCTGTCGTGAAGATCTTGCCCTTTCCATCCCAGGCTAGTTTATCGGAGAGCGGGTATCCCTCCTACAGGTTAGGTACCTTTAGGTACTTCCCCAATCTATTTTGGATTCTTTATCGTCTGTTCTTGTCACTGACAGGCCCAAGAAAGGACAAAGAAAAGAAAACGAAGATCCCTAAGATCCGACAGCCCTGAATGTACTCGATTCTTTCCATCACTCATCATGTTGACGGTTGAAAAGTCCTGGGTTAATGTCCAGCAGAAAACTTTTACAAAATGGTTGGTATATGCTCCGACTCCCCTCACTGGTCCTTTGTTATTGTTTGATTGAGACTGGTGGTGCCCCTCGTTCGTTGGATAATTTCTGCTTGGTCGCGATCTGTCCACTTTCCCACACGCTCGTTTCGGCGCCGATCCTGCTCTTGCTGACAAGCTCCTGTCCCCGTAGGCTTAATGACAAGATCAAGGTTCGAGGCATCTTGATCGATGACCTTGTGACCGACCTCTCCGATGGCGTGAGTCTCCTCCTACCTTTTGTTATATTATTCTGAGAATGCAGACATTGATCGGTCAACTCTCCTAGGTTATCCTCATCCACCTGCTCGAAATCCTCGGCGGAGAATCCCTCGGCCGTTATGCTTCCAAACCCAAGCTTCGCGTGCAAAAATTCGAGAATGTCAACAAGAGTCTTGACTTCATCAGAGGGAGGCGGATTCAGATGACGAATATCGGAGCGGAGGATATCGTCGATGGCAATCGGAAGATTATTCTGGGATTGATATGGACGCTCATCTTGAGGTTCACTATCAGCGACATCAACGAGGAGGGCATGACCGCCAAGGAGGGTCTTTTGCTGTGGTGTCAGAGAAAGACTGCTTGCTACGAGGGGGTAGAAGTCCGCGACTTCTCCACCAGCTGGAATGACGGTCTTGCTTTCTGTGCTCTCCTCGACATCCACCGACCGGATCTGATCGATTTCGACGCTCTGGACAAGAATGATCATCGCGGGAACATGAAGCTCGCGTTCGATATTGCGACAAATGAGATTGGTATTCCTGATTTGCTCGATGTGGATGACGTTTGCGACGTTGCGAAACCCGACGAACGGTCGCTGATGACTTATATCGCCTATTGGTTCCATGCCTTCTCTCAGCTGGAAAGGGTGGAAAATGCGGGTCGGCGAGTTGAGAAATTCATCAACAATATGCATGGTGCTTGGGAGATGCAGAACTCATACGAACGGAGGATGAAAGAACTCTTGCGTCTGATTAGAGCCCAGCGCGAAGCATGGAAGAATGCGTCGTTTGAGGGAACTTACAAAGACGCTAAAGAACAAGCTCGCCAGTTCTCCTTGTACAAGAGAAATGAGAAACGACGATGGGTCGCCGAGAAATCAGACCTTGCTGCTCTACTGGGTAATATCAAGACCAAACTCAGCACCTATCGGCTTCGTCCGTACGATCCTCCGGAAGAGCTACGCCTCGAAGTCTGTGACCAAGAATGGGAGCTATTGACTCGCGATGAGCACGAGCGGAGCCAGCTTATCAACGAGACCATTCGGGACATCAAGAACGCTCTACGCCGATCCTTCGCGGACAAGGCTAATGACTTTGCACTCACACTGAAGACCTTGTCCCTTGCTATTTCTGGTCTTGACGGCGATGTAGAGGATCAATTAGAGCATGTCCAGAGACTCAATGACAATCTTCCTCCACTCGACGCTTTCTTAGAAACCATTGCGGAACTTGACGAACAGTGCGTCGAAGCGAATATTGAGGAGAACGACTTCACAACATATACCTTAGATGAACTTTCTTACGAGCTGAGCTTAGTCAAATCAAGTATCTCCAAGAAGCTCGCGTTCCTCGAGAACCAGCTAGTTGCCCGCAATATGACCAACCTGACTCCAATCCAACTGGAAGAGTTCGAATCTGTCTTTAGACATTTTGACCGTGATTCATCGAATACACTTCACGAGCTCGAGTTCTCTGCGGCCCTCGCTAGTCTTGGACTTGTATACGACGAGGAAGAAATGCACCAGGTCTACATCGAAACTTGCGGCCCTGCCAGGCTGGCGCAGAATGCTGGCGTCAGCTTTGAACAGTTCATCCGCTTCATGGTTAGCGTGACGGAAGATCAGCATACTGCAGAGCAGGTCTTTCAAAGCTTTCGCGAAGTTGCGGACGGCAAGGTATGTACCTCCACAACCCGAGAAGTTTCGCAGCAGTTGCTGAGAATCCTCGTTAACTTGGTCAATTTGCAGCCATATGTCACAGAAATCGACCTCCGCCACTCGCTCATCCCAGATGAGGTCATTGAGCACCTTGTTCAGACAATGCCGCTACATCAAGGTCCAGATCTTCTAGAGGATCGAGAGCTTCCCAAGTATGACTATATCAGCTTCATGGAAAAGATGATGGAGCATAACAACAAGAACAAAGATAACGCCTCTGTGAACGGCGACCACTAAATTTGGATCAACAGCGATTTCCGTTTCACATTGCCTTTGCCTTTGCCCTTCAATCCCTTTTACTTGGTTTTCCTTGTGGGTTGCTATAGGAGTTTTGCGGAGCGAAAAGGGGTCTTGGTCTTTATATGGGTGACAGTATCAGCCATGCATACAGGACTTGAATCATTGATTTTCTTCTGTTTTTAATTTCTTGTCTTGCATGGTTATTTTTCTCCTTCGTCCGTACAACCTGCGTTTTCATGTCTCGTTTGACCTGTACGCGGTTCCTGCCATGTATACCACCATTCAAGTCAAAGTAAAGTAATTGATGAGTAGAAAGATATCTACCAGGTACGCTCCTTCTGATGTTAAACAAGTTAGATCAAAGGGTGAGCTCCATAAAACGGCATCTGCTGTACGCCGACTGAAACATCTTTCAGCGCTGCACACAGAAGCAGGATTCGCTCCGAACCTCAAAAATCATGATGATCTGGCTTTCTTCCATTCTGCTCTTGATTCTTTAAGGCCTAAAATCCCTCAATTGCTCTTGACTTGGATTGGTGGATCTCACCCATGCTGTTGAGATCTCAACCTTTAGCATGGAATACTCCGTAGAATCACATGATCTAGGCTTATTTCTGGTCTCCCTTGTCCAAGCTGAATCTGATACAACTACCAACAACATCTCCTCAATTGAACCAACTCACAAACATTTTTCACCTCTTCGGCTTCAAGCAAATTATTCAAACTTCATCGTCTACCTCCTTACAGCCTGATCTTCCGCCGTGTCCAAGATGGACCGCAGTCTTGATGAGATCATTGCCGAGCGCCCTGTAAGGCCTCCAGTGTTTTGTTTCAGCTTAGCACTCATCGAAGAAGCTTCATTTGTTTACTAACGTGATGAATTGTACAGCAGAAGCAGAACAGAGGTCGCCGTCCTCCTCAAAATCAAGGTCGTCGCCGTGATGGCGTGAAAAAGGTCCGTCCAATATTGTCCGACAAGACAAACCATCACTCCCAGGTCAGCTGTGCTAACCTCCTATTTTTCGAGCTTCTAGGTCCTCCCTCCTCTTCTCCTTCCGAACCTTCCTGTCGCAACATGATCAGTACAGATATCGTTGGTCTTGGCGTCCTGTCTTTCACGGCCTCAAGGCACGCGAAAGAAGCCGCAGATTGATGGAGCCGTTTCCAGACTGCATATTTTGATTTCCAGCTGACCTTGTCTCTCTTTTTGCGTCACAAACAGTCCTACAGAGAAGAACGAGTCGACTTAGATCTGTAATTATCCCGGCACAAATCACGATATGGAAACTGCGTTTACTGATAGGGTTACATTTACAGTGATTGGGTCCACGACAGATATGACGACGACAGAGACAGTGCGTTTTGAACCTGGCTTCGTGGCGATTGTCACGGGGAATTTTCGTTCCGCTTTTTTGTTTTTAACACAGCTTTCTTTCAGCCCGCCCTGCTCGTGGCCCCCGACGTCCACGCGGTGACCGTTACTCCCCGTCGCCCGATCGGTATGTCTGGCTTGGATTTTGATGCTGAAGCACTTTGTGGCTAACTCCTGACGCAGCGCGCCCACCGGAGCAAAGATTCGCGTTGAGAATCTTCACTACGACATTACGGAGAGCGATCTGGAGGTAAGTGCCAACTAAAGAGCATATGACACGTGGTGCTTGTTCAGTTAGCTGATGAGTTTTCTTCTTAGGATTTGTTCACTCGGATCGGACCCATCTCAAATTTATCTCTTGTCTATGACCGGGCCGGACGCTCCGAAGGTGTTGCCTACGTTACCTACAACCGTGCGAGCGATGCGAGAACGGCGATTTCGGAATTCGATGGCGCAAATGCCAAAGGACAGCCTATTCGTTTGACACTAGTCGCCTCTGGCGGTGGAAAACGGGACCGCAACCCATTTGACAATGTCGAACGGCCCAAGGGAAGTCTTTTTGATCGCATCGAGCGGCCCCGCAATGCCCGAAGCTTGAGCCCCGGAAATGAGAATGGTGATGCCGAAGGCGGAGCACGTCATCGCCGGGGCCGTCGCGGTGGCGGAGGCTATCGACGTAGCGATGTCTCGAAGCCGCCCCCGGAGCACATTGACCGGTACGTGCCAGGACAGCGATCGCCGGTCCGACGAAGCACCAATGGCAGACGGCAGGGGGAGCGACGAGATGACAAGGATCGAGGCGAGGGTCGCCGAAACCCTAACGCCAGACCTAAGAAGACACAGGAAGAGCTTGACCAGGAGATGGATGATTACTGGGGAGGCGCAAATGCCGGTGCTGGCGCAGCTGACAAAGAGACTGTGCAAGATGAGCCTCTGCAGATTGCTCCAGCTACGTCCGCTGCGGCTGGTGACGACGATGTTGATATGATTGAATAAGATATTACCTACATTGCGGAGGCATAAGGAGGGTGTTTTTTTTGGCATTGTATTCGATTTTCTTGCTCTTTGTATTTCTCAACTCAACCAGATTGGAACATCTCCTCGTGCACAGTTTTCCTTGACACTGAGCGTGTAATATGAGATCGTTGGATTCGCATGTATCATGCAGTACTGTTACATTTATCTCGATCCGTGGCTCAGAGTTTGCATTGTAAAGGTAGGTGTTCGAAAGGCCCCGGGCTATATGCTGATTATCGACTGGAGACGTGGCGAGCATAGGGGTCGCGAGAACCAGATGAGATCTGTGGATAGCCAGTATTGAACACAGACTTCGTCTCACTGGAGCAAGGGTCACTGTAGGCTGGAAACTTTTCCATAGACACAGAAAAAGCTCTGCATCTACCGCCACAGCCCATAGGGCTCTCTACATGCCTTCCAAAGCTTGATTGTTCCATCTTCGCTTCCTGTGCCGTAGAGTTTGCCATCGGGAGAGAAACTGACTGACCAGATTGGGCCGTGGTGTCCCTTTTGTACTTCTGAAATACTATGTTAGCGTGGCCATACGCCTTGGAAGGTGGAAGGTTGCTATGCACATACCGAGCTCGTCTTCGGTGCGTAGATCATACACCCGAGCCCAGGTATCGTCAGCACTGCCGGTGACCAATCGGCCGGTATCATTGTTTACAGCGGCGCTGGCGACCTCGTACCGAAAGTCCATCTTCTTCAGGAGGCGCCCGGGTGTGACACCGTCGAAGAGGTAGACATTTTTTCCGGCCGCGACGGTTAGGATACCCGGGTCATTGGGTCGAGTGGCGAGGGTGTTGAGCTCGCAGCTACCTATCGTGCCTTCGACAGCGTACTCGACGACTGGATGGCGAGAACGTAGATCCCACCAGCGGATCTTCCGATCCTCTGCGGCTGTCGTGAGGATGTTGTAGTCCTGATTCCAGACGATAGCCTTGATCGTGCCTCCGTGCACGCCAGGCCCAATCTCATAGCTTGTGATTGCACTAGCCCCGTTACCGTTCTCTACGGCTGATGGGGACGTGGGCGAGGAACTGTTACTACCGCCGCTGCGTGTCAGATCAAAAATACGTAGCTTTTTCTCGAAGCCTCCGGTGGCTAGAATTTGAGGGGACGATTGGATCGGGAATGCCACCGCTCGACAGATGTGTGAATGCTGGAGGGTGTGCAAGCATTCACCAGTATGAGTATCCCACACCTTTCTGTGGATCTGTGTGTTAGCAGTCCCGTCGACATTGTTGCAGTCCAAGAGGCTTTGGAACATACGCGGAGAAATCTGCAGCCGCAGTTGCTGCAATGTTGGCATCCGTCGAAAGACGAGCTTGCCATACAGCTCCCTTGTGGCCAAGGAAAGTGCCAATCCTGAGAGTTAAGTCTTAGTCAAGCAATTGGTAACGATGGCAAGCGACAATAACTAACCAGTCACCAGTAATACCATCCCGGAGCATCGGGTTGTTGTCTATCAGAGAATTTTAGCTTAGCCGCCATGTAGACACTGCGGTGGAAATAGTTACCTTTGCAAGCGGAAATTAGATAGTACTGATCATCCTCTACAAGAGAGGAAAAGTTCAGATGAGGCACTGGACGAGAGTGTCCATGGCAGGTCAAGGGCACAACTTTAGGGATATCTATTTATCGTCAGCACACAGCTGAAGGAAAGCTCTCCGAACTGAGAAAGCTTACCTGAGGCCATCTTAAATAAATAGCCAATATATATCGACCGTGTCTGCTCACTTAGTGGTTGATTTATCGTTTGCTTTCAAGTTTGGTGCGGCCGTGAAGAGGGTGGTGATCAATGCTTTGACATAGGCTTGAAACTGCCTATCAATGATCAAAATATGGATTGACAGGTCATACAATACTTCAGAGAGACATCAAGAATCAATATATGTAATGATACAGGGAAGGATTCGTCAATTTCATCAAATCATCAATATAGATTGGCGGGGTAATCGTGGTGAGGGAATCGGAAAAGAGAAAGAAAAGATATGAAAGGAGTATGATTGCAACAGTAGTAATCCCAACCGTACACCGGTGTCGACGAGTACTTTCACCAGGCCAGTCAATGAAGCAAACAAAGGAAAGACTTCGACTCCAAAGGGAAGCAAGACAGGAGTCTCGAGAGATATTGAGTCGAGCAAGTCTTCCTCTTCTTCTGATAGCTCCGTTCGTTGATACTCCAAATTGTCGGAGTTTCGTTCAAAATCTCCGACTACTCATGCTAGACTGAAAGCAGTAAAGATGGTTTTCACGTGACATGTATACTTCAACTTCCTGAGATGGACAGTAATACCAAGAGAGTGAGATGCGTAGTATCGTCTCAGGGAATGAGGTATTGTAGCTCTGAACTTAAGTCTATTGTCAAACCTCTTACTCATCGATATTCATGTAGCACTTTTACGTAAACGGACGAGCATTTGACCTTCTCCAATGGTTCTGTTCTACTCACAGATATATTCCTAAGTAGAGATGGACTGCGCCTCTATGTCCCAGTAGCATTCAGTAGCCAATGTACATCTCTAAATGCTCCAATTGAAGAATACCTAGACAAACTTTAAAATAACTACTGTATTCATACCAAATGGCGAATCATGCTTATTCAAAGCTATAGATAATAATAGTGAAGTCTTACTCTTACCCCTGGTTTAATTCTAGTAACTTCTGTCACATTATTGTATCTGGCTTTCACCGCCCACATGATATGATGCATGCTGTTCTCCGCACCTGCTGTTGTTGTTGGTTACCATGAACTTAAGTACCAACAGGAGAACTATCGGTCTAACGATCTCATCACTTCGTAGGAAACGTCCTCATCGTTCTCTACTGCCTTGCTCATTGTTTTCTATTTACATAGCTCTGCGGTAGCAGCCTTTGTGTATGCCTGACTTCAAGATCTCCGCTTCTTTGGAGGGCCACGGCGATGATGTAAGAACGTCCCCGGCAATGACTCTCATCACCGCAAAGGGCAATACCCATGTTTCTCAACAGCTGACTCTTACTTTGATTCTCAATTTCAGGTCCGTGCCGTGGCCTATCCGAATCCAAATGCAGTAATTTCGGCTTCTCGAGATGCGACCGTTCGGCTTTGGAAGCTGGTATCTACCCCGCCGCCTGTTTATGATTGCACCATTTCCTCCCACGGCTCGGCATTCATCAACGCTGTAGCATATTACCCACCAACATCTGATTTCCCTGAAGGTCTCGTGCTTTCTGGTGGCCAGGATACGATAATAGAAGCAAGGCAACCTGGGAAAACTGCAGATGACAATGCTGACGCAATGCTCCTGGGCCATGGTCACAACGTCTGTGCATTGGACGTCTGCCCGGAGGGAGGCTGGGTGGTAAGCGGCAGTTGGGACTCGACCGCGAGGCTGTGGAGGGTCGGCAAATGGGAATGTGATGTGGTCATGGAGGGTCACCAAGGCAGTGTCTGGGCTGTTCTTGCCTATGATAAGGACACGGTCATTACCGGTGCGTCTATCGCTTTCTTCCCTTCATGTGTCAGCTAAAGATATAGTGTGCTCATACTTTGACCAGGCTGTGCCGACAAGATTATACGGATCTTTAATACCTCGGGGGACCTTGTCAAGAGCATTAAAGATTCTCGCGATGTCGTTAGAGCTCTGTGTAAGCTTCCTGCTTCACATCCCTCAGGCGCACACTTCGCTTCTGCAAGCAATGACGGAGTCATTCGACTGTTCACATTACAAGGGCAGCTGGTTGCTGAGCTTCTTGGTCACGAGAGCTTCATATATTCTTTGGATGTCTTGCCAACAGGCGAGCTGGTCAGCTCCGGAGAAGATCGAACCGTAAGAGTATGGAATGGCACACAGTGTGTGCAAACAATTACCCATCCTGCAATCTCAGTATGGGGCGTTGCTGCCTGTAAAGAGAATGGCGATATTGTCACAGGTGCCAGTGACCGTGTCACGCGGATTTTCAGCCGAAATGAAGAGCGAGTGGCAAGCCCGGAGGTGGTGCAACAGTTTGATAAAGCCGTCAAGGAATCTGCAATACCTGAACAGCAAGTTGGCAAGATCAACAAGGAGAAGCTTCCGGGCCCCGAATTCCTCAAACAGAAGTCCGGTACGAAGGATGGTCAGGTGCAAATGATTCGCGAAGCAGATGGCAGCGTTACGGCCCACACGTGGTCGGCTGCTTCACAAGAATGGATTGCTGTTGGTACCGTGGTTGATTCTGCTGCCAGCAGTGGGAGGAAGATCGAATATATGGGACAAGATTACGACTATGTCTTCGATGTGGATGTCGAGGATGGAAAGCCTCCCCTCAAGCTTCCATACAATATTTCGCAAAACCCGTACGAAGCGGCCACGAAATTTATCCAAGATAACGAGCTGCCTATGAGTTACCTAGACCAAGTTGCGCAGTTCATTGTCCAGAACACGCAGGGCGCAACTCTCGGACAATCTATTGGAGAACCCACGCCCACCGGCGCTGATCCCTGGGGCCAGGAGAGGCGGTATCGCCCTGGAGATGCCGCAGCGGCAGCGGCCCCCCCTACGCCTTCTTTACCTGAATCACGCCCCAAAGTCCTTCCTCAGAAGACGTATCTCTCCATCAAGACAGCCAATCTCAAAATCATCGCCAAGAAACTACAGGAACTGAATGACCAGCTCGCATCCTCGGGATCAAAAGACTTATCTCTCAGCCCTCCTGAGCTGGAGACTGTAGTTTCGCTGTGCAGTCAGTTGGAGTCTTCCGGTGCCCTCAAATCATCGCCCGTAGTGGAGGCTGGGCTGAGATCGTTGTTTAGAGTTGCAACGACGTGGCCTGCCACCAGCAGACTGCCTGCCTTGGACCTGCTCCGCTTGCTCGCTGCTGCTACACCGCTGACCGCCACTGCAGACTACGATGGAAAAGATCTCGTTTCTGGGGTTCAGGCGAGTGGTATATTTGATCCACCGTTGAATGTGAACAATGCGATGTTGTCTATCCGAATGCTGGCGAATCTTTTCGAGACCGACGCCGGTCGTCAATTGGCTGTGAATAGGTTCGACCAGATTGTGGCGGTTGTCAATGCTGCTTTGAGCAACAGCGGAGCAGCACCGAACCGCAATCTCACCATAGCGGTGGCCACACTTTACATCAACTTCTCGGTTTACTTTACCTCTGGAGGGAGGGAATTAGCCCCAGAGTCATCTGAGCGGGGTCTGGTGCTCGTTGGGGAATTGGTCAAGCTAATCACAAGCGAGAAGGATTCGGAAGCAGTGTATCGTGCCCTTGTCGCCCTCGGAACTCTTATCAAGGCGCTGGGCGAGGAAGTGAAGAGTGCTGCGAGGGAGGTTTATGATGTGAAGAACATCCTGGAGAAGGTGTCAAGCTCAGGCAGTGGGAAAGAACCTCGGGTCAAGGGTGTCATTAGCGAGATCAGAGAGTCGATGTTGTAGATTGTGACAATCCGCAGCATGGTTTGAAGGCTGTGCGGGGCGACTCCGCGATTGGAATCATTTTGCCTTGCGATTTCAGGACTGGACTGATTATTTATGAGGCTATGCACATGCTACGCAAGGCCGAATCGGCTTCTAGACTTTTTCGAATGGCATTCAATAGAGAGCGCGCATTCTGCATGCACATTGTACATAAGGTCGAGCTCAATGAAAACACCAGCGCAGGATTGATGATCAGGGGAGAGGACCTCCGAAACCGTATGTTAGTTTCAATTCATAAGCAGCCCAGCGCAGCGCAGCCATTATAGCCGCCCTTCGGCATCAACACCTATTTCCACGACCTGGTCGATGCCAGGATAATCAGGACAATCCAATCCATACTTCTCCGTGATACTCTTGGTCAAGAAACGTCCGCCGATAAAGTGCCTGCCGCGGTAATATTTCACGCATGGTTTTGGGGCTGTGAGACTGATCAGCGCCTGGGGCATAAATTTGGACCCCGGACCCTCCTTGGGCGGACCACTCTGAATGTCCCAAGAACTGGGCGCATCGACACTCAGCACAGGGACAGATGACGACTCGATCTGGGAGATGATGGATGGGAACGGGTCGCGGAGGGGACCCCCGAAGGAGAACCCGAAGATGGCGTCGACGAGGAAGTCGGCGGACTTGAGGGCCTCGGTGAAATCTGGGACGAAAGGGACGGATAGGTTGCGTAGCTGGGTTTTGAGGCGCTGTTGGTGGGAGATGATTAGTTTTGTCCGGAATGGGAGGGTTAGGGGGTGGCTTGCCTGGTAGAGCTCATTCTTGCCTTCTTTGGGATAGTAGACTGAGGGTGTATAGCCGTACTGTGCCAGATGGCGAGCAGCTACTAGGCCGTCGCCGCCTTTTGAAGCGAGTCAGCGTCTGCCGTTGAGCTCTTGTGTTGTGGACTGGGATAGAAGCGTACCGTTGTTCCCCGGGCCACAGACGACGAGAACGTTCTTGCCGGCGCTGGGGGGATGGAGGCGATAGACTATCGCAGGTATGTTAGCCTTTTAGAGGGTCTTCTTATTTTGATTGTTAATGCTCCACGGCGTGGGACATACCTGCCTGCGAAACGGACAGCCCCGCGAGTTCCATCAGTTGGTCCAAGGACCATCCACCCATCTCCATCAAGTCCTTATCGAGGGAGGCAGCATCTTTGGATGAGATCGCCTGATATAGAAAGTGAGCTACGGAGTATAGCTTGGAATTATATGAGCCTACCTACCTTCAACGACATCCTGGCGGTCCTACTGTACTGTCGAACTGCTGTGGGGAAATATCGTTTTGAGAGAACAGAGCGGAACATACAATGCGAGAGATTAAGTCAATTTAGAAGCAGTTATGATAGCTAGAAGCTAGATCAAAATGGAGAGGTACAAGAAGGATATTATATATCTCGTCTATATTGTGGTATAGTACGATGGACAGAGCACCTGTTACTTTCATATACATGCCTGCAGGTCGGTCGCATTGCATCATCGCGATGTTTTGTTCTCCACCTCCGGCACTAGTCCTTTTTTGGCACACTCGGATTAACATATCATCCGTATCTCAATCTGAACTTCCGCGGGAGTGCTTCAAGTACCAGTGCAGGCTTAATTCAGCGTCGCATCATTTGCTTCCCGGGTACGGAGGTTAACGATTCGAAGCATTCAAAATGGTCGTCAGAATCCGTCTGTCTCGCTTCGGCAACAAGCACCAGCCATTTTACAACATCGTTGTTGCACAGGCTCGGTAGGTCTCTTTTCTTTGGAGCTTTTTTTTTTTTTACTGTTCGGATGCCGGTATCGACATCTGGATTGAGATTGATGGATAATTGCCAACCCAATGACTATCACAAACATTGCTAATCATCCCTTTTAACTGCAGGTCGGCGCGAGACTCAAAACCTCTTGAAGTCATTGGCACCTACAATCCTATTCCGCAGCGCCCTACGAATCTATCCGAAGAGGAAGCTCAGCGCGCAAAACCATTCAAGGAGGTCTCTCTTGATCGCTCACGGGCAAAGTACTGGCTTGGTGTTGGCGCACAGCCCAGCGATGGTGTATGGCGGTTATTGAACTTGGTACGTGGACGCAAGCTCCAGAGAATTGAAGCTCTTCGCTGACTGGGACAATGACGTTAGGCTGGCCTTGTTCAACCCAAGTCTAATGCTCAAAATGAATGAGCAGATTTTTCTTGTTTTATTATATTTGAAAGCTCAATCGGTTGAAACGGCCCAGTTTAGATCGAAGATGCTCCGATTCGAGTGGTTGGGGTAGCGATGTACTCTCTTTCTGGCATTTAAAAACGGCGTTTGTGAGAACTGTCATTTTCTGGAATATACTTGGGTTGAAACCATTGTTTGTACATTATGCGGATTGAGTCGTGGTTTCCGTCAGGTTGCGACGAATAAAATGGTCGGTTGATGCAATATTTGGAGTTGGTACCTACAATGTGTGCCTGAGGTTTACCACTGAATCGACTAGCCACAAGGCTAGGGTGCTGTCACTGTCAGTATGTCAGGATGGTCCTTTGCGAGCCTATTGCGCTAGGGGCTGCCTAGGGCTGCACCTCTCAGAGACAAACCCCTTGCGGAAATCATTTCATTCTTTGTTGATGCCGCTGAATGGTCCGTAGAAGCCAAGAAGGCAGCTGAGAATGAGAGATCAAAACTTACCCTCATTCCTCGACGCGACTAAGAAAAGCCAAGCACTATGATGTCGCTTCCTCGCTGGACGCCAGAGTCGTAAGTCGTACGTCAATCTAGTGGTGTCCTGAACATTCAGGAGGCTGACAGGAATGTGAAGGGCCGAACGGGCGGCCGGCAGGCCAGAGCCGGTTGTTGTTGTCATTGACGACAGGTATATCCCTGGAGATGAAGCCGTTGATGGAACATTCGAAGTATAGTTATATAAGCGAAAGTCTTGATCCAATGGGTTCCGGAATCCAGATTGCACACAACTAGCCAAGGGACGTGATACTTTCAAGTGCCTCCAGCATTTCTCCTCCTTCTTACAGCCAATCCCTGTGTGATAGATAGCCACACTCCTAGAGAAATAGGGACAAGCCCATCTAACCTTAGCGACATAGGCTTAGGGTCAATATGATGATTGGTGGTTACGGAGGACTGGACTGGATGATCAACATCAGAGTTTGGGCTTTCCATGAGTCCTGGGGAAGCCACATTTGCCATGAATTCGTTTTGTGGGCACAACGATCAAGAGCCCACCAGGGCCCAGGGGTAATACTCGATTTAGACATCTAGATAATCTGCGGAGTCATAGTTGATGAAAGTTAATGATGAGTCTATGTTGTCAGTCCTTTCCCATGTCTGCTGCTTCATTATTGCCATCACATGAGATGAAATTCCTTGGGCTCCGACCCGATTTGGGAGACGGGAGACGATGGATGAGACCATTCCATGGATGTCTGGCTGAGGATATCCAGAGTCCTCAACAGACGACAACAGCTTTCCTACCTTGGTAAGGTGATCATGTGTAGAACGATCTGGTTATGAAATTATTCCATCATTGACAATCATAGTTCATGCGAGTAATAACAGAGTCTGATATAGTCTCTGTTCCTGTAGAGATGGCTTGGTTTGTGTCGCAGACCTACAAGCAGGTTTGAGTGTCCTTGGTTTTCAGACGATACATTTTCAGGTACTTCGTCATTGATTTTGGGCAAGGAGAGCGATAGGGAAAGTACGGAGTAAGGTAGATAACTCTCATGTCAACAAGATGAAGCAACAGGCAGAGATGATGAAGTGACAATAATTCAAGGGATCCACCTTTATGCACGGCCTCTGCCACTAACGGGACACGCACTTCCCCTGCGGCCTGTCCTGGTCTAGGACGGACTCTAAGTAGACAGTATTGTGTATGTTCGCATCCGGACCGTTCGTTGTGATTATCCAAGTGACCCTACCATTCTCGCTGTTCTCGGTATGTCCCTTATTATTCCACGGAGTTCAGTTCAACGAGGATGTAGTTAGTGTATGATCAATGTTCTCTCCTGTCTTTCTCAGTGTGTCAATTTTCTGCTTTTCGTACTGCGTACTCGACAGTCTAAGACCCCAAAGGCCCAAACTGGCGATCGACTCTCATGGGCCCTTGATAGCGCGTCGTGTCAATTTAACTTGCTGGGTCGCGCTTCAGCTGCGTTGGGTCTAGTCGAGTCACTTACGCCATCCGCAGTTCCTGACTGGCTCACGGCACGATGGAGTCATGGATGCAATCAGAGCACCCTCCGATGTCATTCGTTCCTTTCATCATCAGACCCGATCCATCCTCATTCTAGGTACGAGTACTGCGAGTCCCTCGACTCTTCTTAGTCTCTTTGACTCCTGGGACGGAACCAGACTCGATCCGTGGGCCACACGATGCACCGCCTACTTAGATTGATCACGAAGTCCCTAGAGAAGGAAAGGTGAACCCCCCTTAAAAGTACTGGAACTACTGTAGGCACCAGAATCCTCGTAGGGAGTCATGCGTAGTGTAGTGCTAAGTACTACTCGAGTTAGAGTACCTCTATATGGGTAGGTAGTGGTTGTCTCTCAGCACCATTCGGGACTTCAACTGGACACTCGAGATACTCCTACTCGTTCATCGCAATTAATGGGATTAACATTATCCCATTATTCATGTACCTTTTTTTTTTCCCTTGCTTTCACATTTACATTATCATAGCCATCATCATCTGCTGTCATTCGCGTGTCCCTTGGATCGATCATTCTTCGGTCGCCATCATCTTATCTGGGTCACGACCGCCTAGACTATGCCGATAATGCCATAATCCTCCTCCCCCCCAAAAGTTCCAAACTTTCCCTTCCACACCTATTGGAATAGGTATCTGTCTGTCTGGTCTATCTAAGCCAGTTCCACTCTCTGGACTCGGTACTGCCCGTACACTCACTTACTGTATCGAACAACCGCCTCCCCCCCATCCAACCCCCCAAAACCTCTCCTCTCCTCTCCTCTACCTACTCCGACCTACCTACCTACTCTTCCGTTCTCGTCTCTCGTCCGATTTACCTTACACATCCTCTTCCTCCTTTCCTCTTCCTTCACCTCATCGCCACCAAACACCTCATCTTCTTGTTACTTTTCTCGATTACTCATTCCTCCCTTAATTGATCATTGTCAAATTTTAATCGCGTATCGATCTCTTGTGCGACTCATTCTCATACACATCCCTCGGCCCGTCTTCATATTGCCTCCTTCGCCGCCAAGCTGCCACACACCCACCTAATCGCGCTCCTTTCGAAGACTCGGTCGCGTTTCTTGATGAGGGCATAAAGTAACCACATCGTCGTGCATCCATTTATTCTTCATCTTTCGGCGCGTCATCCTCGTCCACTTGCTCCTTTGACGCTCTTGCATCGTATCGCAATATTCTTGCTCGCTCCGGCAGACATACCTTCCCTCCTTTTCTAGACACCCCCGCGACTGTTCTTCGTCATCAACCCTGCGAATACATTGTTATCATCGCACACCTGTATCGTGACATTACTCGTCCTCGAGGCATGAGTGCCGGTTCGAGCCAGTCTACTCGTACGAGTCCAGGTTCTTATAGTACCACTCAGCGCACGCCTTCAGTCTCGTCGGGCGCGTCGCCTCCTCAGCAGTCACTTTCTTCCTCCCAGGCGCCCTCGACGGCCCAGAATGCGATGTCGACCGACGTGTATTCTCCCACTGCCTCGCAAACATCGAACCCTCTAGGCGGCTCGTTTTCTTATCCTTTCTCCCCTCTCGGTCCCTCCTTGCCCTTCGATAGTGTCGCGCCTGGCAACATGCGTCTAACTGATTCCGATCGCTCGGCCCAGACCCTGAACGGCTTCGCCCGACCCACAAGTGGTAATACTGGCGGCGCAATTGTGATGCGAAAGTTGCCTCGAAACACTAGTCGCGAAGCGCTGCGCAGTATGTTGCTTTTTGCAAAAGATTTCGTGGATGCGGATTTCTTTCCGGTTGAACTCCCCGAGGATCACGGATACCTGACCGCCATCGCACGCTTCAATACGATGGCTGCAGCTGAAGAAGCCTGCGCTCTACTTGATGGCAAGCCAAATTCGCAGAATGATGCCAACATGATCGTTGAACTCTACCATGGACCGGTCCCGTCGGCGTTGAACCCACCGAGGCGCAATACGATTGATCACACCGCGACTCGGAATATGTTGGCTAATGGCCACCTGTCGCGGTCTTCCCGTTTCAACGGCACATTCCAAAGTCTTGAGAAGCTGGCGGCGCCAAATTCGTCCCTGCATTCGAATGGCGACACATTGACCTCAAACTCGGAGTCAGGGTCTCGTCTTCAAAACATATTCTCTCCCCAGTCGCCAATCGGCAATGGCGTCCATGACCTTCCGCGCGTTAGTGGCAAGTCAATGATCGACCAGGATCCGGACGAAGATACGGGCGAGCTACTTAAGGATCCCGTTGGCTACGCCGAGAACGGTCATTCCTCTTCGATCAACCTGCCTCGGCGTTCGACGAATCCTCAGTATCCCACCAGCCGATTCGGCAGCCTCTCTTTGTCCACCAACATAACCTCCCCGCCTCTGCACAATTATGCGCCTGGCGGCTCAGGGCGCATGGGGGTCCCGACGTCTTCCTCCACTTTTCCTCAGACAATCAATGGTACCACTATCATGGGAGGTCATGGATACCCTTATGGTAATCAGCATACTCCTCGTCATAGTCTTCCCGCGGCGAATCCGAACGACTTGAACCCTCCCTGCAATACCCTCTATGTGGGTAACCTTCCTCCGGATACCTCCGAAGAGGAGCTCAAGGCTCTCTTCTCCAAACAGCGCGGATACAAGCGCCTGTGCTTCCGGAACAAGCAAAATGGTCCTATGTGTTTCGTCGAATTCGACGAAGTGGCCATGGCTAGTAAAGCACTCAATGAGCTTTATGGGTACAAGCTCTCCAACAGTAACAAAACAGGGATACGTTTGAGTTTCTCCAAGAACCCATTAGGCGTCCGCTCCGGTCAGCCGGGCAGCATGAACGCGTCCGGTCACCTTTCTGCGCAAGGCTCGATTCCAGGTGGTAGCAGTCTTGGAGGCATTCACAGTCATATGTTCTCAACGGTGAGCGGTCCTCCACCTGGGCTTGCTGCGCCCCCAGGACTGGCGATGCCCCTGGCTCTGAGAAACAATGGGGCCATGCACCCGTCAGGGAATCCCCACGCGCCTATGCCCACCAACGGGTCATTCAACTCAAACTCTGGTTTGGGGATCAGGGGGAACAACATGACTTCGATGATGTCCCCGACTCCGCCACTCACGGGAGGTGTTGGCGGCACTTCTACCGGATCAAACGTGGGAGGCTTCAATTCTTTCTATCCTGACTACATGATGGGTCGGTAGATGAATCACATTTTCTTCTCTGGAATTAATGTCCGACATGTTTGATGACAATTGAGGGTTTTCAAATCTGGCGCATTGGGAGTCCTGGATTTTCGTGAGCTAGATCAGCATTCGGAGGGCTCCCCTTTACCTCCTGGGAGTAAGGACTTCGGTATTCTGGCCTTGACTGCTTGCTTTTGACATCTCCCGTCCGATTTTTTTGTTCTTTGTTTTTCACAGCATGGGATTGTGGGCGCTTTTCTGATGTTTTTTCCCTTGGTGAGGCTGCACTCCTCTTCGGCTCTATGCTGTTCGTGTATTACAGATCCCGGCAAAGCTTTCGGGGATTCGCATTTGCTCAGGTTCACCTGTTTTGTTACTCCTGTTACTTCACATACCCAGCCTCTTTACCTTTCTGGTCTTTATCGCACTCTCTTCTCCTGGAACTTTCCTTTCTGCCCCTTACATGTAATTGTGCTCTGATTTTCGCGATACCTCGTTTCTCAGCCTCACCATGGGGGACAAACAGTGTCCAATTCTAGTGGCCTTGTCCTGCGTTCATGATTCCCTCTTGCATCGGTTCTTCTTACGGCCTTTCTTTTTACCTTTGCAAGGACTGCCACTGCCTCGTCGCACGTGGGTGGAGCCTCTCGTGTTTGATCTTTTCTTCTTGCCCTGGAGGTCAGACTACCCTTCTTTGCTCAGATATATGGTTGACTTGCAACTCGCTTCGATTGAAAAGTGAATGAAGAAAAGTGGGGGAAACGGAAACGGGAAAAAAAGGAAGAAGAAAGAATCAAAACAGAAAGATGGGATTCGAACGAGGAATCTCCGACCGCGTTGCTTGCCAGTCTGCGGCAAAAGAGTGTATACTTTGCAAGATCATTATGGCTGGCCCCCGCGTCGTCAAGGTCACGCAAAGGTCATATGGCGAAAAGATCAACCATTCGTGAGGCGTTTGCTTTACACGGTTATACATCAATCGAGATACACTTCTGGGTTCTTTTATCTGTTCCTCAGCTCTTGGGGGAGGCGTGCCCGGGTTCTTATGGTCGTTGGTTCCTGGTTTGTAGCGGATTGCTCTATTATGGTTATGATCAGTTGTATGTTACTTTATTCCCCATGGCGTCACCTTAATTTTCTTTGCTTCTCAACCTCTGTTGGCTACACTAAGGCATGCCCAGGGACAGAGTATTGTGTGTCTGATAACATGCACTGGCGGTGTTCGATCTTGCTTTCTGGTGGATTGCCTCTTACTTACTTGCTATGCTAAATGGAAAATTGTAGACGAGAACTTTATGCTATGCCCTGTGCCATCTCTCCAAATTCTGATCTAAGATATACTACGTAGTATGCTGCAGTCTCAGGAGGCAAGACAATGTTGAGTGTATCACGTGACTGGCACGGACCACATCGTGACAGCCGAAAAGTTTCTTTCCTTTCGAAGTTCCCGGCTGTCCTTCTTCCACTATCACAAACGCCAGTGCTCTACTCCGTGACTACCTCCCGCTGACATTTTTGATACTGGAGACGCTCAATTGATCGTGTGCAAGTTACCTAAGCTCATGACTGCTTGATCCACCTGGGTTTCACCCCCGAGCAATAATACTGTCCTCTACCTGAGACCTGATTGAAAATGCCTCCCCGAATACAAAACCAGCTGGTCTCGGGCTCCCTCCTCCCTTACCTCTCCTCGTCCTCTACTTCCTCGACCTCTTCAACCTCTTCCACATGTATCTCCAAGCTCTCACAAACATGCTCCTCTCGTTCCTTTTCCTCCTCGCCCGCCGCTCAGACCAGACTGCGGAATGAGATGTTCGCGTGGCTCAATGGCGAAGGTGCTGCACTGAAACAACACACGCCAGGGCGGACGAATTACATCAGTCGTCTCAAAGGCAATGCTGGCAATCGGCCCTTCCCTCTGAACCCCAATTTCGTCAGTGAACCCATACTCAGCGAGGAGCTGCGCAACGAGATCTACCGGCGGGTTGTGGACAGGAAGCAGAGTGTGCGTGCGGTCAGTGTTGACCTTGGGGTGGATATGCGGCGAGTAGCGGCCGTTGTTCGGTTGGTGGAGTTGGAGAAGCGATGGAGACAACAGGTATGCATGCTTTCATTTTCTTTCTGCTCGGCTCGTTCCGACTCTATCGGCTATTTTCCTGGTGCGATGGCACGGTACCATGATGAGAACACAAAAAAATCGATTAGTCTTTAAGACCCCAAGCATAACCGGCTTGGGAATGCTTACAACTCCCATATCTGATTTGTCCCCATGCCTCGTTTTCGGTTGAAATCTTTGCGTCTCGGCTTCCTTGGATTGCTCGATCTAACACGAGGCTTGAAATTCAGGGGAAGTCGCTAGCGTTGCCATACGCTCGTGCAGTCCAAGAGATGGTCCCAGTCACAAACCTCCGCATGGACCTAGACGCTCGACCCCACGAGTCCATCAACGATCTCCCCGTCCACCGCCTCACCGATCCCCAGATCTTCTACCCCGTCTCCGAGTCCCGCCAATTCACCCGCGTTGACGCCGGTCGCGTGTTCTCCGCCGCGCCCGCCCTGCCACATAGGGAAGTCAAGCGCGACGCGGCCGATCCCGACGAGGCCGTCAGCAAGATCACGCAGAACCCATCCCGCATCGAGCGCGTCGGCAAGGGCGACGACGAGCAGCAGGTCCTCCAGCCCGCGGACGTGCGTATCCCGCACCCGCACCTGGTCGCCCACGAGCGCCAGGTGCGGTCGAACCCCAACGAGTTCCGCGCGAACATGCAGCTCTACCACGAGCGGCTCCAGATGGAGGAGCAGGCCGAGCAGGAACGCAAGAGACTCGCCAAGGAGCGCGCCGAGCAGCAGTCTGTCCGCGTGCAGCCTGAGTCCTCGCGGTTCGAGTTCCGCATCAAGGATGTTGTTGTCAGTCGTGAGACGACGGGCACGGATGGTCGTGGTTCCCAGGCGCCCGGTCGGAGATACGGTGTGCCTACGTACGACCGCAAGAAGGGACAGGTCAAGATCCCTACTCGCGTGGAGGTCTAAGCCCACTCTTTTGACGTTTTTGATCCATATTTGATGAAGGAAGGTCTCGTTCTGCTTCTGCATCATCCATTGTCACGGATGATGAGCTGCTCTTAGTTAGGGAAGTGATGTACTGTACAAATATCTTGTGAAGGGTCTCTCGAGCATTAGCATTGTACTTATATTCTGCCATGTCTTAACAATATCAAATACCAATTATGAGCTTCGAGTTCAACTCTAGGGTACCTCTGCGTTCTTTCGAATCAATCGACATCCCAGATGTCGACCCGCTACTATTGTTACAGCATAATGTCCAAGAGCAGTACTAGGTAGAACCGTATGCAATTCGTCTCGGTAGACATTCACATCGGTACAATTGCCGATATCAGTATGTTGTTAATGCCGATAGGGGCCCTGGGTCAACTATAACAACAGAGTATGCGAGAAAGCATGCAGTGATGCAGGAATCACGAAATGAACAGAACAAGACATCTCCTTTCGTATGCGAGAGCATGTCGCTAAAGCAGTGATAATATATACAATCAAGGATTCATGCCGCTCGACAAAGGAGATATTTGATGGGGACTGGAACACTGGGAATGAACAGACCAATAAGGTATGGGCATCACGTATGATAAAAGGAGCAATGGCTATGCTGGGTATCCAATGGAAGACACAGAAAAGCGGGACGTGTCAGAGACTGGCGGGAGGGAACAATATGTAATATCAAACAAAGGGACTCTCCTCGTACAGGTAGGTGAGTATAATGACATCAAAGGGAGACATTGAGGCCTGGCAGAGGATGCAACTGACTACGTAGCATCCAGAGCTTGATGCTCCTCATCGCCGGAAGCTTCAGTCGGGTCACTGACATGCACGGAGGTAAGTGGACTGGCCGGTGAATCCAGAGTCTCGTTGCCCTCGCCACTACCACTTCCGAGAGGCTCTTCAGGAAGGATATCCGCGGGCTTGGTCAGTTCGGGAACGATGTGCTTCCGTTTACCCGAACCAGGACCTGCGTCAAGCTGCCGGGCCGTCGCGTTGACTGCGCCAGATGATGAGGTGGCCGAGGTTCTGGTGGACACACCATTAGCGCCCATCTGCAGAGGGCTGGTGAGGCCTCCATCAGTGGGAGAAGATGACTGGGGTTCGTCGGCAAATCCTCGCCATTTCCGCCAGCCTTCAAAGTCAATCAGAGCTTGCATGCAGCCCCATTCCGTCACCTTCTGCTCCAACCAAGGAAAACCAACAGGCTAAAAAAAAGGGGAGAAAGTCAGCTATCCACCCGGATCAGGATGCGCGAAACGTCAAATGACATACCTTGGTCAAAAAGTCATTGCAGCCGGCAGCCAGAGCCTCATGCCGATCGCTCTGCAAACTACTGGCGGTCAGAGCGACAATGATAACGGGACTCTTGAACAGAGACAAGTCATGAAGTGTATCCTCCTCCGACAGCGAAACTTCAGATGATGCCTGATTCATTTCCGCCGGTAGAGAGCTGGCACTCGATCGTCCCGAGGCAGTCTTGGTGAAGACTCCGATCCCGTTCAGGCGCTCAAGTCTCCGAATCTCCTTGGTCGCATCCAACCCGTTCATGACGGGGAGTTGGATATCCATCAGAACTAAATGAAACCCACCCTGGCGCCATTTTCTCACTGCCTCCTCGCCGTTTGCAGCGCATTTCCAACGAACGCTGAGCCGCTTCATGAAAGCTTCCAGGAGCTTCTGGTTGATGATATTGTCTTCGACAATGAGGACGTTGATGGGAGGAACCGTGCCTTCAATCAGGCCGCCAAAGGCAGCGTTTGACGATTGGCCGTTGCCACCCTTCTTCGGTTTTGTGGCACGCGGGCGAGGCGAGGCAACACGCGCTGGAGGCGTGTGCGTTTTGGTTTGAGGCGACTCGGGTGGAGGAACAGGCGGCGTAGGAATGTGCGGAGCTGTTGGGGGAGTTTGAGAGTCTACATCTAGTCAGTGAGAAGCGACCCCTAACGGCCCAGAGGAGAGCATTAGGGGTCAACGCGTACCTTTTGAACTTGGCACTGTACTAAGCATCGTGGGTGAGTTGGTAGTATGTCGAGTGAGTGGCGGCCGGCGCGAATGTCGGTTTGCTCTGTTGCCTGGTGATGGTAGCGGAGGCGCCATACCCGTGGTGAGAATAGAGATTGCGGGTGCCGTATTGGCATTCACGCTCGTAGACGAGGCCGATGGATGAGTGGGGGGCGTCGGGGCATTTGGGTTCGCAGGCATGAGCGGAAAGTACTCGCCATGCTCGCCGGGTTCCGAATGGTGATAATATACAGGATGGCGAGGCGACGGCTTCGGCGTTCGACGTTGAGGGATGTCTATGACCAACGCTTCGTCCACCGTTTGACCACCAGGAAAGTAACTGTCCATCACCACACCTAACGGTTCCTCAGGACTCAGTATCCGCTCGGGCGTAGACTGTCGGTTGGAACCTTCTCGGGGGGAAATGCGGATCATGATATCAGGCGAATCAAATGTTTTCCCCAAAGAGTTGGAGTACTTCATGATAACTTGATCGCGCAGCTCGTCGACGAGCGAATCTTCCATGGTCGGTACCAGGGTGGCCGAGCCCCCTGGCCGTTTGACCCAGATTTTTCGAGGAATCATCTCAGCGTTGACTGTGGCAAGGCGACCGCTGCTCTGGCCGGTGTTCTGAGAAGGCCCTAAACCTAAAAGACCACTGATCAAGTGTTGATGTGAGGCTGGCAGAAGCGACTGACGGCGAACCCCAATGCTGGGCCGCTTCGGGAACGGGGACGACGACGGAGGGCCGAAGAACTGGGAGGCAGAGTCTCCAGAAGAGTCCTCAGCGACAGCACCCAAGGACGGAGTCAATTGAGGTTCGGGTGGTGTCGCACCGGAACGTTCTCCGACCGGTCGATATGCTGCTTGAAGCGAGCTTGCGCCTACGGGCCCTGGCAGAGAAGCCGAGAGAAGAGGAGGGGTCGCCGACGGTGAAGGTAACGAGTCGTCGCCAGGAGGTTTGTGTGGTGGAGAGGGCTTATTGGCAAGCTCAGGGATCAAGCTGTGCTGAGGATCGAAGTCGTTCCGGACAGGTTCGTAGCTGTCCTCGCCTTCTTGATCTCGCTCCCGCGATTGTGACTTCCCTTTGTCTTTTCCCTCGGTCGGCTGCTTGCGCTGAAGGGTTCTCGTGACCGTCGGAGACTGCTGAATCGAACCGTCCCGTGATCCTTCTTGAGGTGAGTTTGCGCCCGATCGGTCAAAGTGGGTGAAGTACTGATCGCGGCCCACTGAGGAACCAGTAGCAGGACCAGGAAACTCGTCGGGCGTACTGGGATGATCGAAGGGTAAGGAGGAAACTATACTGTAGGCGCGGGATTTGGCATCACCTTCTCCTTCGTTAGGGGTCAAAAGATGTGGAAGCAGGGAACAGGAAAGGTCGGAGGTTGAGTTGGGGTCGACAGGCGGATCCGCTCCGGCGGCCGCCTTTTTCTTGACGTTAACGGTTTTGTGGTTCTGTTTTGGAGAAGTCGTAGTAGTAGTGGTGGTCGATCGCCGCAGAAGCTTTGCCTTGAGCAGTTGCGACAGACGGCGGTCAGGCATGGTGAGGATCCACCGCAGTAAAGTCTGATAGCTCAGCTATCAGAGATTGGACTGAAAGAAATATGAAATGATAATAGACAGGTAGAAAGAAAAGGGGAGACAAACGAGAGAAAAAGTCGAGAACACAGACGACAAAAAGAAAAGGAAAAACAAAAGAGAGAAACGAAAAGAGCACTGCGTTGTCACCTCATCCTCTGCAGTCGTACAATATTGCCTTCTATCGAAGCAGAAGCAGCAGCTCAGCGGTCTGCAAGGCAGTTGGAAGGAGCAATGAAGAGCGATAGGAATCTCTGTTTTTTCAGCTCTTCATATTCGATCAGAGAATCAGATGCTTGGAGAATGGACGGTCAGTGATGAGGGGAAAGGAGATGGTTGGAGAGGCAGAAGAAGTAAATAACGAAAGAAAAGACTAAAAAGGAGCTTGGGGACCGAAGCTCCTGTATGGAGTACTACTAGAACGTACTATATGTAGATCAAGATCAAGATGCAAGTAAGTAAATAGTAGATAGAGTCAATGCTTGCTGGGATGATCTTCCGGAAGAAACAGGAAAGTTGGAGAATCAAAAAAAGACAGAAACAAGTTGATACTATGTATCTATCTGCCTATCTATACTCTTCTATTATTCCTGTCTCTTCCATCGACTCTGATCTACCTTGACAGGGACCAAGTTAACCAGTGATAATGATATGACAGCTGAAATAAAATCACACAGGAGAAAGGGCGCTTGGACCATATCATCACGATCCAAACGGTTGACAGTCCAGGGGTAAAGAAGAGAACAAGATCACAACACTAGGTAGATCAGTTAACTGATTTTGATGAAATCAATATGACATCTGGTTTGCTCCCGTCTTTAATCAATATAATGCCGATCTGACTGGTATCAACCTTAGCTGAATAACTTGGTAGCTAAGGTACTACTTGACAGCTACATGAACCTCGGTCTACATAATTTGTCCCTCGACGCACATTGAAGTCCTAAACGGAGGAGTATTTGAACAATTACCTAATGATTATCTATCATTTAGTTCTGAGGCATCCTTTTGCCCTCTCGATGGCTCGCTCAGTAGAGTCACTCCCTGAATAACCGGTTCACTTCCACTCAGTCATGCCTTTTCATTCAATTCAGGCTGCTCTACAACTTCGGCCGAAGCTTGCCGTTCGTCCGCCGGAATCTGACTCTCAATATCGCCAGGCCTCTTCTCAGGCTCATTCACCTGCTCAGACTCACCCCCGTGCCTGCTCAACATCTCATCAATGCTTACCCCAGCAGCCTTGGCTTCTTTTCGCAATTTCCGGTAGCGAATACGCCAAACGATATGGCTCACGTAGATGCCGGCTTCCAGGACGACCCTATCGCATTACTGTCACTACCGATTCATAACAGCCATTGCTCCTAAGCAGCTGTAAACTTACACTATGATGTACATGATTCCTCCGAGGATATCAAATGTGCCCTGTGCGGCTTCGAGCAGTCAGCTTGCATGCTCCGTCTTGGACGAATGAGCACTCATTCTAGCATACCTAATGCGAAAAGAGAAAAGAGTCCTCCCAAAGTATCAATGGACAGGAAGATCCAATCTGCGACGGGTCAATCAAAGGGTGTCCACCCCGAGGGCCTTGGACCACTTACTAAAACCAATCACTCGCCCGTCTCGTTTCCATAGCTCAAAATACGGCGGCAGGAGCCCCGACGCCAACAGGACAGCCGCAACGACGCCGACGACCACATCTGGCCAGGTCACCCCTTTATTGTAGGGTATCTATGCGGCGATAAGCCTCTGTTCCAGCGAAGGAATCCTTAACAGGTGCAATTGAGCAGGCATACCCGCAATGTGAGAATGAGCAACGCCTCAAGACCACCGAACAGTGCTGCCGTGCCGATTACCAAGGAGATTGCCTTGAGTTGGCTATAGTTGCTAAGGGACAAGGTCAGCCCTGAACCATATCTATAGATGAAAAGCGGTACATACTGATTATAATATAAAATCTGACCCCAGCTGATAAGCGAAAAGAAGCCGAATATCTGCGGCTGTATTCGCAGCGGTATATTCACTTTCTACGGTCTGGAAGTCAACATTTTCTAACCTCAATCGATCATGGAATCGCTTATACCTGGAGAATCAAGTATGCTCCCATGGGCACAGCGCCTATGGTCAAAGAATCAGCCACCGAGCTCCGGAACAAGCAGAGGACCCAAGTGCAAACATACATGAAGCCCATAGAAACATCATAGACGGCGGAAGCCCATCCGTCTTCTTCTGTCGCCAATTATACCATATTTGCGGGATGAGCTGGATGCACCAGAGAACCGTTCCGATAGTCCCCAGTACATTGGACGCCACCGTGACATTCTCACTGTCAGCCATACTTGCATAGAATCGGGTTTCAGTGACTATAAACCAGTCCGCTCCAACAACTTGTCCACCAAGTACTGAAAGGATAGTTTCAAAGCAATAGAGACGTAGACTCAGGGATAATATGAACTCAAACAACGATCATAATTCCACAAAAAACAAAATCAAAAATTGTGCGAATCTGTCCACGGCTGCAAGAGAGGGACAAATCCAGCGACGATGTCAATGCAGGTCAATGCACAAGACAGCATCACCATGCCCTGTGCTAGATAGATAGGTATTTGGTTTCGCTCAGTCTGCACCAAAGCTTGGTTGAAGGCAAGAAAATCCCTTCTGCTCTGAAGAGACAAGCAGACCAAGCCCTGGACACCAAGGCCGTACACGACTCAAGCATTTCATCTAGCAAAGGATGAGTTTCCAACTTTTCTCGATAACCGTCAAGGATAATCATGATCTTTCCCAGCCCGGTCTCCGCGAATGCACACCAGACATAGCTGGTTCCATTCGCGTGGCAGCAAGTGTGGTTCTGGCTCGCGGGAAAGCCATCTCATTGGGGGATACAACAATGGAGAACTGGAGATTGGTCTTGGGAACTAAGACTAGACAGGTAAACCACAGGAGAAGAGGACACCACCCGGACCTGACTCTGAGTTGTGAGTGAGTTCAGTGGACACTGAATAGGGGACTTAGTCAGGTCTTCCCTGAGTGGACGGCCTGCTTTGCTTGCCAGAGGGGACTTGATCTAGATACACAGTACAAGAGAAGCATATAGAAGCATCCACGGCTCCACGCTTCCATGCTTTCCATGTCCATTGTGGAGGAATCTGGGTCGAGATCATTTTCTACCTGCTCTTTATTCTCTCAAGCTTGAAGTTCCGAGCTCCTACTTCACGTTGAACGAAAATTATGGAAAATTCTCCGATGTTGGACGCAACGTCCCGCGCACGTGGCACTTGCTCGTTCTCCTGAGCACAATCCAGGAGTGAGATCCACAACAATGCCATCTTGAACTTACAGGCCTTTTTCGCACAGAATCCCACTGACTAAGAATGATATAACTCGAATGGCTATATATTGCTTCTCCACTACAAACGAATAATTTCGGCATCTCTCTAACATGCGGGTGGAAATCCGGGGTAAAAAAAAAAAAAGACAAACAACACATCGAACCGTTGGAAACACATCCGAGGCATGACAAATGGAAGGCAGAACCATGAAAGGTAAGCGTGCAGATGCCCGCTGAATGGAGATAAAAAGATGGCAAAACAGTAGACTGGATGAACGCACAACTCAGGATGGGATGCCACCAATAAAGCAGAATCCAAAGAAACCATTAGACATAACATGATCTTTTCGCGGAACCAGATCTCGGGCCGAGTGATACTACTCGAAGGGTATCAAATATGAAAGCTTTTGCGACAGAACGGCGACAAAAGTAGGAAGGACCAGAAGAAAATGAAAACAAAAAAGTGCGCTCCAACCGAATCACAACAGAATCAGGTAATTCGATGGAGCGATACCGGTATCTCCGTTGGATTTTCTGGCCTGCCACCATCTGCCGCTGACATCTGACACTTCCAAAATTTCATGTTTGCTGAAACTAATTTCGTTGGCATCTTCAGGATTGGCATCGTAGGAATATATCGCTTTTGCCTTGTACGGGTATTCTGTCGGCTGTGGCACTTCGTCCTGACCGTTGTTGTTCCCAGCAAGGTTGCTGGCGGACGGGTTGCCAAAACGAGCCTGAGAGGAGCTGCGGTTTTCTGATCCGGGAGCGCCGCCGGGATAACCCGACACTGGAGACGACGTTTCGAAGCCGTTGAGTTGGGCGGAAGTGTACATCTGGGGTGCGCTGGTGGACATTGTCTCAGGGCGATGGCCAAAGGCCGTAGACATGGGTCGACTATTTCCATACGCGCCGCCGTTCTCCTTGTTGAGGGCGAAAGAATCGATAAAGCCGCGATGCGTAGCTTGAGGAGTCGATCCAAAGTAGAATATCCAGACGATCTGTTTTAAGGTTAGTTTTAGTATGAGAGGATGATGCGATCGCTAGAAGGTCAACCGCGAATAACCTACAATGACCATTGACAGGAGAATGAATCCGGCAGCTGCAGCTTGCGACGAGGATTCAGCTTCGTAGACCAGGGTATTGACCGCCAAACTGGTCAGCACTAAGCCTGTTGAAAGATAGCCCACAACCTGTTACCCATCAGCGCCGATGATCCCACGACAAGGTTGAGAAACATACCGCTACCCCATAGACGAGACCGGTGTCCGAACCAACAACAATCGTGACCCCGATAATACAACAAAACATGTAGGCGATTGCCCACCATGAGTAATTCGGATATTTCGTCTTGATATCCGCGATGATGGATGCGATACATGCGATCAACCACGCGAGCTAAAGATTGAGAATGCGATTAGTCGTGAGCCCCAGTGTGCATGCCAATAACCTGCATTAGGGACGACGTACAATCGAGATGGAGATGGTCGCGAGCGCAAATGGGTCGCCCAATATATTGCTTGCCCGAAACTTCGCCATTCTTCTCCGGGGTTCCGTATATGGATTCGGTTTGTGAAAGGACGGAGAATGCTCAGAATATGCCACCATGAACGGTATTCGCTATATACAGAGTCGTCGAAGCGGTTGGATGTAGAGAAGTCGATTCGCGTTCGATTCGACTCAATCAGGATGTAACAGATATCGCACGCGACAGGGCAAAAGCAGGCCGATTCTCTAAGACGTTATTTCCTTCTGTGAAGTCGAGATGGTATACGTCAATATCGATTGAACTTGATGGTTGATTTAGGTGAAGAGAGGGACTTGGATGCAGGAAGAGAAAAGAATGAGACTAGGCACACAGTCAGCCACAACTCACAACGCAAATGGAAATGCAAATGCGCAAAGGAAAGAGAACATATAGGTACAATTGGTAGTCGACTATAGAACATGGTAAAAAAGGCAGCAGAAATTGGGTCAATGACAGAACATGAGGTGGAAACGATTGACGTGTAATCGTACCTTGCGACACGATCCAGGTAAAAGTGAGTGTACTCCGTATGTCTTATGATGACGGAACTGGTGCAGATGCCGGCGTGAGAAGATTGATCGAGTCAAATCGGTACTTGGAGATCAATCAAAGCTACCAAGGCTGGTGCTATGAAACTGAAAACAAGCGAGAACCCCTTGCAGAGACGCGGAGAGACAACACCAGCACCTGGCTGGAGGAAAAGAAGGTGGTGTTTTGAAACGTTGGTGGGAAGAAAGGAAGAAAAATCGAAGGATAATAGAAGAATCAAAATGAGAAAACGAGTGGAAATCGATGGATGTAGACCAATCGATGAGAAAATCGAAGAAGAAGAAAGAGGTGAAAAACAAAGAAACAAGGACAGTATGAAGTTGAGGGAAGATTGATTAACACTAGTACCTAATAATAATAACGATAGAATAGGAAAACGATGATGAAGATGGAGATTGACAGATGAAAGACAGAGCCTTGACCCAGTGTCCGGTCGGGAAAAGGAGAGTTGGATCAGTGAGTTGACTAGTCTATCTACGGTAGTACATTCTCCGTGGTGGGAATCAAATGGGTGAGACGTGTGTAGATATGTATCTCAAGTCAGCATTAGAGATGACGAAGACAAGCCCTGAGAGCCTTCAAAGAGCGTATGCAGTTCGTCGGGTCAGAGTAAGACCTACTGGCTACTGGCTACCTACCTTACTTTTGTATTGCAGTGCTCGTGCTTGTACAGTCGCAGACTCGCAGTACTTACTATGAAGGGCTGAAGTACCGTCTCCAGGAACCACGGTGCTTGTGGGCCATGCCAATCCGTTCCGCAAGGCAAACACACGGACACTTGCTCTTAGTCTTGAGACTTGACTTTGAGTCTGGTCTGGTCCTTTTCCTCTCTCAGGAATACGTACTCTGAGTATCTACGGAGTACGGAGTACGGAGACAGGATTAGTATCATTTCCCCCTGGCAGGTCCAACGACCGAGGAAGACGGGAGGATATGATTGGAAGATGGGCGAATTGACGGAGCATCCAAGAGGGGCAGCTGGGGTCGGTGGAATAAGTGGATGTAACAGTGACCAATGCTCATTGTTCCTGTAGTTATTATTATCGCACCTTTGGCGATGATCCTTTGTTATTTCCCCTCTGTCATCGACTCATCGCGGCATTGTCCTTATCCACGCATGCTGATTCTTTGTTGAGTCAAGGATTCCTGAGATAAGGAATAAATATCCGTACAGCTCTTTGATATTTGTACTTCCAGTCAACAGCCTCACAGATTGAATATGAAACAAACCACGTTGAGTCGGAAACATGGGCCCAGAAATGAATCAAAATGAGATCTTGGAAATTTAGGAGTGCGCTAAAACCCACCATGCATACTAATAATAATGGGTCTTAACTCGGCTTTCCCTACTTAGCGACCGAGCGACGCAAAAAAATCGAGGCAAAAGTAGACAAATTATGGAATTAAGAGCTAATTTCGGCTTCGGCCTCTGCAGTTGTATTTTGTGCATCTGATTTGCTTGTGCTCTGAAGGTTCTAGACCTTGTGGTGAGGCTGACGCGTGTGGCACAGTGGCATCCATCCAGTGGCTTGACACAGAAGCAGCGAAATAAGGATTAGCATCCATTAATCTATCAAACATGCCGACTGCGAATCAAATCAATCTTTCCTAGATCCATATTAATTTCGAGGAAATTTGAATTTGACATCAGATACCTTACCATCATGGTGGATCAAACCACCCGGGATTTTAGCATGATCATCGTCTTCCATACTGCATGTTCTGGATCATACAAGGGATGTCTGTGCATTGACTGGATGCTGGACTGCACGGCTCCTCATTGATCCAGCTTCGAGAATCGCTGTGAAATTGTGCCTGTTGATGCTCGCAGACGAGTTGAATCCGAAACCCAGCGATAGACCGCCTCGAGACTTTCCAGCGAAACCGTCAGCAACCTTGTTCGTCGGTTATCGAACGCGATCTCTGATATATCATCTCACTTTCGACGATCCGACATCCGACCCAGGCCGTTGTTCTTCGAGCTGCTGCTTGACAGATTTAACTGTCTCCGAGTTCTTTTCAGATCTTGGAAAAACAAGCTTTCGAATGCTGATATTCGACATTCGGGAAACCGCGACCAACTGACGTGGACTGGGAGCACCTGCGGGGAAAAGAATGTAAAGTGGTGATCCCTGCGAACCATCCGGCTTGAACTTTTCGTGAAACATCTGTTTCCCCTTGAAAAGCATTTGTCTGAATGTACGCTTGTATATCGCTC
Organism: Aspergillus thermomutatus; assembly: GCF_002237265.1. Classification (NCBI taxonomy): domain Eukaryota; kingdom Fungi; phylum Ascomycota; class Eurotiomycetes; order Eurotiales; family Aspergillaceae; genus Aspergillus; species Aspergillus thermomutatus. The sequence goes on from NW_020798073.1 coordinate 41,851, forward strand.
GGGTGATCTTTTCAATTGGAGGCGACAGTCGGGTTATGTCGGCCAATGCTTCCAGGGGTTCAAATCCAAGGCTGAGGTACGAAACTCTCATGGAGTGCAAGAGCGCCATGGCAGCAACGATCAACAGATCAGTGATCCCTCTGGGCGCTCCTGGAGCTGCAATGCAAGGGTCAATGTGGTATCCTTGGTTTGCACCAAGATGTCGCAGGGCCGCGAAGCCATTGGCTACACCATCTGGGCCTCTGGTGTAGATGTACACCATCATTCCCGGCATCGAAAAAGGGTCGTACACCGTGATGAAAGCCTTTGCCCCGGCAGCACGATTTCGCTCCTCACGCCACGAGTCATAAACCCCGACCAGTTCCCTCTGCACGTCAAGGTCCTCACCCTGCGCCGGTATGTATAAACCCAAAGAGACGTTGCCTTTGCTTGGGTTGAGCAGTTGCTTGCTTTGTACGATGATCCGTTTCCCACCTCGCTCGTTCAAGACGTCGTTGGTCATGGGATTGAGTACGCGCTCGGTGCCGAATTGCATGGTCGTCCATCGATGTTCCTTAGCATATTCAGCAAACACTTCGCTGGCACCGATAAAAGCGATACTCCAGCCGAATCTCCTCCGGTACGCCTTGAATTCTGTGAGCACATTGGTGAACCAGTCCGGCTCGCACAGGGGATCGCCCATGACTAGAGCAACTTTGTTATGTACTTTGAACGACAGAGCAGCAGTGCGCGCTTTGTTCACGAAGAATTTGTACCTTGGGTCGAGAACACCCATATGGGAGACCCGCCCGTACCTTGTCGCTAATCTCTCGATTGCGCCAACAGCGGCCACGTCGTCAAGGGTGAAAGTATTCGCAGGGGCCTGACGTGTGCTTTGCGAAGTTGGTCTTGATATAGGTTGTTTGCCGCGGGACGATACAGAGTGCCGCTGGTGGAGCAGCCCGGCGCTTTTGATCTGTGGCACACGTTCTTCACCCTGGATAGCATCATGGAGAGTGTAGCTGCTAGCGCTACTGATACTAACAGACGAAATATCGACAATATCTTTCGGAGGATCAAGCTGACGAGTTAGTGTTTCACTGATCTCATCCAGCAGGAGCGTTTTCTTTGTGGCTGTGTGCTTCTGTGAAGAGCGCTTGCATCGCTTTTCGGCCTTCCCCTTCTTCGGCATGGAATATAGATGATGAATTGACTGCTCTACAGATGGCAAAGCCATGATGAGGGCTTCTCTGAAATCCTAGGTTTAATTCACGACGGGGAACAGACCTATGCGACACTCCTAGGATGGCGGGCGCGAATCAATCCTTATATTCGCAATTTTTGGGTTAGAACGGGCTGCGACGGGAGTTGAGAGCATATTCCATTTTGAGGCACGATACGTGGGGTATGGTAGGTAGGCAGTCGAATTATATGGATATGTATTGGTCTATGGGAGTAGTAAGCTTTGTGGCAACTGGGCACTTTGTGGCGGTTCTAGTTTGTAAATGGCTCAAAAGCTTGAGACCCTTGGATGGGTACCTATGCTCGAGCACCTAGGGCAGTCTAACAAACATGGAATGAACACTGCTACGGTGGCCAATGGCAGGCATATGGAGTGCGACCGGGGAAGATGTGGAGGTCTGCTGCTGTACCATATCTATACCTAGGTAGTGTCAGGCCGAACGAAGGCCGTTGAGGAGACTTTGCTTTGGACCCTGAGAGCGAGGGGCCAGGGCAATTAAGCTAAGCCAAGCCTTTCTGGGAACTTATTGGGTTCTTGGCATGTCCGTATGCAGTTACTCCATACTATTACAGGTTTACAACTTTAGAATCATGGTTGGGTTCGTCTGATAGTATGGTTGACCAACGGGCCTTGAAAATCGCCCTGATCTAGACCTCAATTGCCACTGACAGGCTGCAGCATACCTTGTAATGCCTACTTGAGCTGCTCTATGATCCTTGGGCCAAGTACGTCCAGAACCATGGATGTGGGGACACGTAACGGATGATGAAAGCGACCTTGAAATCGAGGTTAGGAGAATGTTAAGCTAGGTATGTTCTCTGTTATAAAGGGAAGCAGGTCTGGACTTTGAACCCTATTAATGCATGCGGAATATCTTTGTTCATTTGCCAAGAGACAGAGACAGAAAATATCATCTATTCCTTTTGAATATCAACTGAGACACTATTCTGTGTCTGCGTTCACTGATACGTCATAGGGTGGCTTCTGATATCAATACCATAGAATACGAGAAACTCAAAGCTCTATCAATGGCTACCACATATCATATACTGAAAGTATAGGTCACAGACTTCTTAACGGTCGAACAGTGGCATTCAGCCTCATTCCCTTCACCAAAGCATCAGCAAACCCAGATACACCGCCATAGGTCCTCCTATCAGAGCCAGTATCACGGACGATAGCCTCTGCTCTTCTGGAGGAGAGAAGCATAGGAGATACGCATGCACACTAAAGGTAATGGTGGCTGCAGCCGCCAGGTTCACTGCAGATTCATCAATCACCAATTGATACTCTTCACGAATATCGATATTTCAATGTCTTGAGCTCCTTGCGCTGAAGAACATGTGACATACCGAGCGTTGACTGGACAGTCTGTTCAGTGACAAAGGTATAGAGGATGAGAAGTACAGATATGATATTGGAGCATGTTGCTGGATCTGGCCGGATAGCGCGATTAGTGGAACTCTTCTAAGACAATTTTTTTTGGGAAATCTCTACCGAATGGATTTGATCTGTCTCTGATATTCAAGAGGCGATCTGGAGGACGATCGGTTTTTGGCGCAGGTGTTGTCATTGGAGAAGACCCTGTTGCTGAACTTACTCTATTAGAAATTGATGTACAGGGTATTAGTTGCGCGTTATCTCGAGGACTGAAATGATTCTGAAGGAACAAGGCAGGATAGGGTGATTGCGAGCCATGGTTTCATTCCCTCAAGTCTTCGAAATCATGGCTGCCTAGTCTGGGCGAACACATTAGCGTGTTTAGTCGCAGCCCATACGAGTTCATGAGATTGACCAGCAGAAGAATCTAAAATGTTCAACTATGGCCTGAATCTATCCACATTAGCACCAGGGACATACATAGGCCCACCTCTCCTCTCCACATGCTCACCATCGTTTGTAGATCAGTACACATAGTCACCGTAATTATGAAGATTCTAACCGAGTGCAGTGATTTCCAAAAGATGCACACCAGTAGATCTAGTCACACAAAGACTATAGAGACTGGATGGGTGCATAGGCGGCATATCATCAAACATCCAGGATCAAGAATTGTACAACCCAACCAGCGTAAAAGAGACAACAAAATGGTATCATAGAAAGTCACAACTCCCCCGCATAAGGAACAACAGAAACAGTCAGCCTCATATCTCTCTCGCCCTTCTCTCCCTCACCACTTCCTCCCTCTTCACCTCCCGCTCCACATCCTCCAGCCGTCCCTCCCATTCAGCCCAGCACTCGCCGCTCCCCACCAGCCCAACCTCATACCAGCGCTGCAACACCCGCGCAGTCCGCACCCGGAGCTCGGATATCTGCCTCGCCTGTTCCTCCTGGGTACGGGCCAATTGATCCAGACGCGGCTGCAGCTGGACGAGAGACGCAGACGCCTGGGCGTCCGGGATAGGCAGGTCGTTTAACGAAGTGAGTCTGGACGCGGTCTCAGGGAATGCCGATGCGTACGAGAGGACGATCGAGGCGAGGTTCTGGGTTGTCAGGTTCTCCGGGACGGATTGCGGAGGTGTAGGGCGGAAGAGGTCGGGGAAGCGATCGTCTGGATCCGTTCCTGTTAGTTCGTCGTTATGTAAGATATAGAAAAGGAATGCGTACGGAGTAGTAGAACATCTCGTACAGCGGGGATATTCCTGCTGAGGTTCTCGAGGCTTTTTTCTAGACGGAGGAGGCGCCGCGAGACCGTGTCGTCGAGTGAGGCTGGTTTGGCGGGCGCGCTGGGAGTGCCTGTCCAGCTTGCGTCGCCTGTGAGGAGGTAGGTGAGTCGTTGGAGGCGTGCTTCGAGAAGCTCAATTGTGGCTCCGGCTACCGCGTCATTTTCGAGAGCCATTCTACAGGAAGCAGATGACAATTGATCTTTTGCGTTGTGTGTTTTGATCCTTGGAGCTTATGCTCAGTGACTGCGGAGAATGGGTCTGGAGATGCAAACAAAGCATACAAGCAGGACTGGGCCTGGGATGATGCCAACTGGTTATCTGCCTTTGCTGCCATACACCATCTTTAGAACTCATGAATGTTTATGCAATTTTCGGCGTTTGTGATTTAATGGACTTCTTTTTATCGACAGAGACATCAACAAGACAACGCCAAACTAGACAGTGAAATGCTAGATTGCAGAGAGAAGGAATGTCGAGTCGCTCATTGCGCATAGATTACAGCGGGTATCGAGCGCAGCCCCTTCGAGTCAAGTCGACTGACTATTCCGCGGAGACCGACATCATCACAACAGTCCTTTTTTTGTGAATTTAGGAAGAAAGAGCGCACAGTTCCCGAGCGCTCCTCTCATCATGCAAAGCTTAATATTGGAAGGGTATGGCGCTGGTATAGAGGCCCTCCAAGGAATGGCCATAACCTATATAAACACCAGCGTCTGCCGCATCCTCGGCGACTTATGAACATCCAGAGAATCCTTCTACTTCCACGCTGACCATCGAAAGCCCTTTCTTTGCATTCTTCTGCTATCAGACCGACCGAAAAATGGCCCCTTCAAGCTTCAACAGTTCTCTGGATATCACCTTCATCGGAACCGCAACGGCCATCATCGAAATCGATGGCGTAACCTTTCTCACAGACCCCATGTTTTCCCCAGCAGGCACAGAATGGGACATGGGAACTGCCACCCTCAAGAACACAGAGTCACCGGCCTTAGGTTTGGAGAACCTTCCGCCAATCGATGCCATTCTGCTCAGCCACGAGGACCACCCGGATAACCTCGACGAGTTGGGCCGACGCCTTCTCGACGGCCGCAAAGTCTTGACCACAGTTGACGGTGCGAAGAATCTGGCGCCTCGCCCTGGCGTCAAGGGCATGAGGCCTTGGGAAACCACCACGCTCACCGCTGGAGGCAAGGAATTCCAAGTCACCGCGACCCCCTGTCAGCATCTGCCTGGCGGTGAATGTACCGGCTTCATCCTCACGGCTGGGGATTTTGGAACAAGCGAGGACGGCCGTCCCAATGCGATCTACATTTCTGGTGACACGGTGTATCTGGATGAGCTGGCTGAGGAGATTCCCAAGAAGTTCTGTGTCGTCGCTGCCATCATGAACTTTGGTTTCGCTGTTGCGCCGCTGCCGACTGGGCCACAGCCCATAACCATGGATGGAAAGTCCGGTGCGAGGCTGCTGCAGGCGCTGAAATCTGATGTCCTTGTTCCGATGCACTATGAGTCTTGGGGGCATTTTACTCAATTTGGAAAGGAACTTGCGCAGGACTTTGAAGCCGCAGGTGTGCAGCATAAGGTGTGTTGGTTGACTCCGGGTCAGAAGAAGAAGGTCTTGTAGGAAGGTCAATTTCATCTGCAATCACTTCAACTGAATATGAGCAAATGTGTTGTAAGAACACCGTCGATTGACTCTGATTTCTCAGTCAAGTAGAGTCTGTTTCATTAGTCATAATTCGTCAAATAGTTGAACATAAGTCTATCGCATGTACATTCGCAGAGCTCTCAGAGTAACCCTCTCCTTCTAGGCGTGTTCTTTAATCATCCAACCTCTTGCTCTCATCTATGTCGAGTCCATAGTTCGGGATGGTTGCACAGCCCCAGCTGCGCTCAGTAAACCTGGTCTGCCCCTTTCCTGCATCTCCTGCCCAGAGTCCGTCTCATCATCAAAAGACGGAATCTCGTAGTCAAACACGTTCACCTTTCTACTGGCTGATGGATCGGAAGTCGCCAGTGGGTGGTCTTGCCTCTCGAGTCGAGAGAGAGACTCGCCTTCACCAAAGGAAGCGTTTGCATTTGAAATCTGCCCCTCCATGGGATCTCCAGCGGCTCTTTCATCAAACTCCGCTTCGAATGCCCGATTATCCGCATCCACAAAGGCCTAAACTCTGGTCAGCCGAAGATTCACACACCATCATTACGGATATCTTACTTGAAGTTCGGCCGGCAGCGGATTAGCCTGAACGCTCATCGCGTTAGAATTGGCATAGACGAGGAGGACATTTTTGGACTCTTCGCGAGCAGCATGAAGCACTTCGATTTCTCGGACTTTGCGCGCAGTATACCCGACGACATCGGCATGGTTTGCTGCAGCCTTCCCATCTCGATTGGTCCCTGCCTGTCGGGCCTTTGCATCGTCAGTAGAGAAGCTGATTCGCCACCATTGCCACTGATCGCCTGCGCTAGACTCTAGATTTGTCGCTTGCTCAGAGTTGTGGGATGTGCGGGGTTTGAGAACATAGGTTATGTGCGGCTCAGTACACACGCCGCGCAAAGTGTACCGATGGTGTGGTGGTTCTGTAGGTGATTCTGAAGGCTCAGTGAGAATCTTGGAGTAGTTCCGAAGCGTTTCAACAGCTTTCTGTTTCCTATTCTCCAATTCTGCAATATGCGTTGTCAGCCTAAGCAATGAAAAACAAAACTTGCAAAGTTACCTTTCAACTTGTCTTCGATTTTGCTTGAGAGATCTCTCAACTCTCCGGCCAATCTTTGCGCCTCGGCGTTTGCTGCTTCCGGAGTCAAAGTCAGGTCACTTACTCCATTGGCAAGACTTTTGGGTAAAGTCAAAGAAGCAGCAACGGCGGCTTTCTCGAGTATCTCTCGAGATCCAAGCCCTCTATGGAAGACCGATTTCGAGACCGAGAAGCGATTCATCAAAGTTTCCAACTTAGAAATCTCTTCGTAAACTTGGAGTCGTCGCGCACGAAAATCACGCGCCAGGTCCTTGCAAGTGGCGAGGTACCGATCCGGATAGAAGACAGCAGGTATCTTCACATCCACAGACTTCGCTGAGTCGGAGCTATCCAGTTTGATCATCAGAACTTCAGCCACATGTTCCAGCCACACATCATCCAGCTCTTCCCCTGGTCTGTCGGACCAGATGGTACGATCTAGCACATCATAGAGCGTTTGGCCATGATCGGGCTCCACGAATGGGTCAAGGATGAAGAATTCTTTTTGGATTGGCGTGTCATACAGCGAAAGGGGACGCTTGTATGCGTCTGACGAGAACACTGTTGCCAACTGGTTTCCCGGATCCGCTCTGACGGCAGACTCCTGCCATTTCTCTAAGAATTGACTGATGCCGCCTTCGGCGTCATAAGATGCCATGCTTTTCAGGCTCGAAAGAGCATCGGCGCTACCGAATGCGCGGTTTGTCGCATCTAGAAAAGCAACCAATCTTTGAGTTTCGTAAAGGATGTCGTCCCAGTCCGTGTCACCGTCTTGCGCATCTTGCATTGCAACTATTTTCGGCAAGTTGATCGGCTGACCATTCCACCACTGCGGATCGTGACCGTACTTCGGGAGGACCTTATTTCGTAGAAGAAGAGCCTCTCGCGCCAAAGGAATTGAATGCAAGATAGTCAACAGCCCGCCCAAGTACAGATTATCCTGGGATGGGCGAAGGAACGCCGGTTCATCTGCTGCTCTTCTGCGGTCCGCTGGGTCCGGGCTGATGATGATCTCTTGTGCACTGGAATTGAAAAGTGTCATTGCCCATGCGCCTTCATCATAGTGATCCCGCGTGGCTTTGCTGAAATTCGATTGATTTGTGATTCCCGTCTCCTGATGCCCCAGGTTCTGGTTCAATGACATTGCCACTGCTTGTTGAAGTTCACGCTCCTCCTGTTCAGCAAGTGTCATACCTGTTGCCTCCGCTACACCTGAAAATCCACCAAGTCAGTAGAAGTGGCGCAGCCTTCCTTGATCAATTACCATACCTGCAGCGCTTTGAGAAGGACCCGTTTTATGCCCTTGATATTGCGTGGCTTGTGCTTGTTCATTCAAATTCGACATCGACGGCGGGCGCGAAGGAGGAACGGCAGAGGATATTCCGACGACGGGGTCTGAGTGTTCAATCTGGAAGGCTGCGAGGCAGAACTGTTAACAGAGCCGCTATGCTAGTATTCGATGGGCATTGGTATGTACATACAGGGTATTTCCTCCTCATGAGGAACACTAGCTGGCTAGAGCGTAGTAAATCCGCGATCAGTCCCAGTCTCATACAAGCTCAATCATTTCCAGGAGTCACCTCTAATTGGGGCGGAGTCGGATCTTCAAAGTATGCGTTGATAGCCTTATTCGAGTTGAGGTCGTTGGCCTGCAGAGTGTCTGATGTCAGTGTGCAACATACAGAAGGGTAGTCTATGATATCTGCTCACCTTCAAAAAGCGGATCGCATGCTCGCGCGATGTACTTGTGAAGTTCACGAAGTTCGCGATAGCTTCCTCTGATGGTTCGGAGGCCATGCCGTGGCTCCCACACAGAAACTGCAGAGGGTCGCAGACAAAAATTAGCGATGAGGGCAACCAGAGTTTAGGAAAGAGCAATGAGATCAGAAAAGAACAATGGCTCAACCAAGGAACTGTTAAGTGGAGAGTTGTCTGTACGGATGTCTCCAGTTAAGCTTCCCCACCACATGACATCCATCGGCCAAGCCCACTTCCATTGCCATCTTGAAGAAGCCTTGTTGAGGAGTACAAGAAATCACATTTACACATCATACTCTTTTCGCATTAAGAAACAAAGAAAATTTCAATAGAATAAAAGAAACGATCAAAGAATCGTTCACTTTCAGGGAAAATTGATACAACTTAGAATGGGAACGCGACGATAAGAATAGAAACAAAGGAGGTTCTTTTCACTGTTCTTCTTATGAACCTTCCAGCGCACTCAAAGAACCATGTGGATGAAAGATGTTTCAAATGTCACAATTCCAAGGATCATATTCAATGCTTTATTGTGCTTGCAATATTACACACCATAGGAATTGACATTTAATCCCTTGTGGTTCCTCCCTCAAAGCTCGCTCAACAACTTAGTTGATGATACTGAATCCTACAGCTTGCAGTCAACAACATCAAATCTCGTCTTCTTTCTACAATATCTCATCAGCTTCCATTTCAAAGCTTCAGGTAAGCAACAACACGCAATGGCTGAGAAGAGACGAGCGCCCGACGACCATGTGGAAGATCTGACAGAACGACCCGAGCCTAAGAAGGTCAAGAAAGTACGATTCCAGCTCTCCCGAAATGAAGAAAACCTTCCTGAGAAGGACATTCCAGCTCCACACACAGACGACGAGCTGACTGAAAGAAGATTGCGTGCAATGCGTACGAGGGACCTGGTTCATGATATTCTGGCTGCGATGTACTACGACATCCATCAATTCGGTATGCTCCGCAATGCCCTCAGGCAGAACCGTATCAGACTCTTTCCGGACCTAAATTTCTACAAAATGCAACATAAAGAAGCAGGCTGGTTATTGGACAGAGCTATTCGCCGAGAAATGCTTGCGAAGGTAGGCCAGACAAGTGGTGAGGATCGGACTTACCCGTCGAAGCAGGAAGCACAGCGTGTTGGCCATTTCATTCGACATCTCAATTGGAGGATATTTGCCATGTGTGCACTCTCAGAAGCCTTTCGGCTGGCACTTTATGCAGAAGATCAACTGGTCTGGGCAGTTTTGGTGCACAAGATCATGGAGAACCGGACCAGCATTGACATCTTTGCCCAGTCACGAGACTTGGACTGGCAAGGCCAGCTATTGAAACACGCGGACAAAGATATACCAGGTCTTCAACAAGCACTGGTCCCGATGCCTGATATGACTTCGGAGCATTTTCATCAGATAGTCCTTGCAGATGGCGCTCTGCGAAAGCCTCGGTACGACGGACACAACCAGATCAACATCGACAACGGGAATAAGTTCATTCCCAGCTACTTCAAAGACAACAAAGATCCCACGATTCGCGTTCTCGACCGCGACGGACGTTGCGATCTCTGCTATGCAGAGCGAGAATGCAATTGCAGGCTATCTACCCCGACTCTTGCCACGTGCTTGGTTGAACTTGTTGACTACCCACCCAGGGGGATCGGAGTACGGGCTCTGGGCAGATTCAAGAAGGGAGACATCCTCGACGAGTATGTCGGTGAGCTTCGGCCTGTAGGCTATCAGGAAGATCCTGTATATGCTCTACTGCACGAGTCCAAGATGGTTGAAGGCGAGCCACTTGCTTTGATATCGGCCAAACGGTATGGAAATTGGACTCGGTTCCTCAATCACTCTTGCAAGCCGTCGACAGCGTTTCTCAAGATGACCGTTGGCAGAAAAACCATTGTGGCTGTCCAGGCACTCAGGGATATTGACATGTTCGAGGAGATTACTATTGATTATGGCAAAGGCTACTGGAAGAATAGAGTGTGTCTTTGCGGGGAACCTGGTTGTCGCTCGCAAACTGCCACCGAAGAGGAGACTGAGGCTTGATTTCTCATCAACTTTCCTCGTTAATTCATTGATTCTGTACTTTACGGTGATTGTCATGTTTGTGATTGTGTTTAGTGTTCAAAGCACCACTGTTATGCAGATATGTAAAGTCTAGCTACTGCTGTAATGATCAAGTTGCGGGTTTGCTATTAATATAATTGCCTTGGCTTACTGCTTCGGCTAGCCTCGGATCTCACCGAGACAGATCTCATTGCCTTCAAATAGTCTAAGACTAGTGACCTTGGCTCACTCCACCACAAGCGAAGCCATAATACTACCCAGTAGTAGACTAGATACGAAGTATTTAGTGTATCTAGTCGTTCACTAAACACAAGGGGTCGATGCTTTCCTCGGGAATAGTGACCTTTCATCAACCCCGCATTTGCTGCAACCGACACGTGCGGGGGAACCGAAGGGAGCTTCTCCCACTATGAAACGGCCAGGCACACTCTCTCAACCCTTGCATGAGTCCAAACGAATCAGTGTTGCTCATCAGTGTCCTTTAAACTCTTGAGGAGAAGTCTTTCAATCAAGGTGAATGGAATATTAGAGCATTGTATCCTGCTAGCCCTCAGAACAGACCAGAAGGAAAGGGCTTGTTGAACAGGATAGCTGAGAGGGCTACTCACTGGGGCCTTGGGCTACTATACTCGTCTCAGCTCCCAAGAGCTATGAACTATCGATAGCATGCGCGTGTTTACCGTGCGTCGCGCGGGGATTGTCCCTCGTCAAGGCTGGGGCGTTGGTTTCTCCTTGAGGGCTTCCCAGCAAGTGCCCTCAGCACGACGAGGGCTGCTCACTCAGAGCTATGCTTGTGGACCAAGAGAAGTAAGTACGCATTATGGGATTAATAACTACCTGAAGGAGGCTGACATTACCTCGATATCAAGCCACCTTTGATTGACTCTACTGTTGGGGACCACTTTGCCAGCATTGTCAGCCAGTATGGCGACAGAGCAGCGTACGTGAACTTGATCTTGCACGCGATTATGCTTAATTTGAGCAACATGACTGACTCTCATGCATTTTGAAGTGTAATATCAAAGCATCAGAATCACAGGTTGACCTACGCCACACTCGATGCCAAAAGTAATGCCCTTGCGCGGGGACTGGAATCTGTGGGTGTGCGGAAAGGGGACCGTGTCGGCGTCATGCTTGGAAATTCCTCAGAGTATGCCATTGTATGTCATCTGCCTTCTAGGCACTTCCATGCGCCGCGTTTGTTGCTGGATATTGATCACACTTGAGTCTTGCAGGCAACCTATGCATTGTTCAAACTCGGAGCCATCCTGGTATGTTCCAACATGAATGGCCGATTCCGATGAACAATTGTCCACTGAACCACGCCTTACAGGTACCGCTTAACCCTTCTTTCAATGCAACTCAAGTCATCTCCGCGTTGAGGCACCTTGGAGCCGCGCATTTGATCATCAGTGCCGAGTCCAACTTGCCGCGGAAAGACCCCCGGAGCAATGTCCCACTACTCAAGCACATTGTTCAGGATCCCCACACAGCAAAATTAGAGTCCGCAGTAGTACCTTCACTAAAGAACGTCATTTTCGTTGACAACTCTTCCGGCAGGGTCAATTGGTCCGACTACAAGAGCCTGACGCCTTTCAAGTCGGTCATATCCGACAACATCGCTGATGCGGATCCACTGCCTCCCCAGGACCTCTCGCCTCGCGATATAGTGAACATCCAATTCACATCAGGCACCACCGCCATGCCCAAAGCGGCATGCCTGAGCCACCGCTCAATCCTGAACAATGGTTCTCAGATTGGCGATCGAATGCGGCTGACCGCGAAGGACATCGTGTGCTGTCCTCCACCTTTGTTTCACTGCTTCGGATGTATTCTGGGCTACATGGCAACCGCTACCCACGGCTCTGCCATTGTATTCCCGACCGAATCCTTCAACGCCCGTGCCGCTCTGAAAGCTGTGCAGGAGGAGAGATGTACAGCACTTTACGGCGTGCCTACCATGTTCCTCGAGGAGCTCAGCCTGCTACAGGATGGCAAAGTCGCACACGAAGGGTTTGAGTTCCTCCGGACAGGCATCGCCGCTGGTAGCAGTATTCCAGAAGAGTTGATGAAGAAGCTGCATAAGGTCCTCAATCTCACAGAATTGACGATCTGCTACGGCATGACAGAAACTAGCCCCGTCTCAGCCATGACAACAACCGACGACCCATTAGACAAACGGATTAGTACCGTCGGTAGACTGATGCCTCACGTTGAAGCCAAGGTCGTGGACCCAGCGGATCGAAGCAAAATACTCCCCATCAACACCCGGGGCGAGCTGGCCGTGTCCGGGTACTTACTGATGAAGGAGTACTGGGATGATCCACACAGGACCGCCGAAGTGATGATCGCAGACCAAGAAGGGAAGATCTGGATGCATGTAAGCCACCCCTCTCCAAGTGCCGCTCCTAGTCTTTAGGCACCATAAGGTAGCCGGATGTCTGACCGAGGGCTGTAGACTGGCGACGAAGCCTCTATGTCACCGGACGGCTACATCACGATCACGGGCCGTATAAAAGATCTCATCATCCGAGGGGGCGAGAACATTCACCCTCTAGAGATCGAGAACTGTCTCCTTACCTACCCCGGCGTGGCCGATGTGTCCGTTGTTGGTGTTCCAGACGAGCGATACGGCGAGGTGGTGGCTGCTTTCATCATTTGCAAGGAGCAGGATCGCAGGACAGTAACCGAGGATAAGATCAGAGAGTGGGTTCGCGAGCGACTGAGTAACCACCTCGGTAAGCATCTCCTGCCATTTCTCTCCTAGTGGCAAGACATCCTATACGGAGTAGACACATCGATATGCTGACCAGAAACATCCTGCTGATAGTTCCGAAATATGTTTTCTTCCTTTCACCTTCCGATTCTTTCCCCAAGACTGCGAGTGGCAAAGTTCAGAAGTTCAAGCTGAAGGAGACTGCCATCAGGATTTTGAACGAGCAGAGCAATGCTAATTAGACGATGGAGAGGAACTGAGGTTATTCTACAACCTCATTGAGTGATAAGGATCGTCTTCCTTGAGAGCACTTACAGGAGCTTACTTATCACATTGAACATCTTCATTGCCATTCTTCAGTCGTCCCTACCATCATAAGGACTGTCCTGAGTAGAACTCAAATAACCTGGACGTCTTTACAGAAAGATCGGCAGACATTCTTGAAATCCAACTGTAGCAAATTCTCTGTATCGGAACAAAACAGCTAACCATTCTCAAAGTATTGCAGCCATTACATGCAGGCGAAGCAAAGTGAATACCAAGACAATATTCAAATCAGTTACACATACAAACACGACAGAATGACTGAACAGTCTGCAGAAAGATGCTTGAATAACACACGCAAGCATGCGCTAGATATAGCGCTGGAAGAAGCCTTTCTTCACCGGGGGCAGATGATTGTGAACCTTTGGATAAACCACGCCGGCAACTTCCTCAAAGCAATTGGAAGGCTTGCCTGGTTCAGGGCAGCAACATTCAATCCTCTTGACCCAGCGATCCTTCATCACATCGCAAATGGTAGCCCGTCTCTCTGGGATGGGATGGAGCATCCGTAGAATAAGACGCCGAAGAGCTTTTGTGCGAAGATCCGAGAAGAATTTTCCGGTTTTAGGATACACATCACCTGTGATAATTCCATCCGGTTCTCTTGTCGAGAACTCTTCCCACCATTTGAGATAGCGAGAATAGCCAGGGTCCTTCTCTTCTGCGGCTCCCCATGGCGTACCGCAGTGAAGCATGGCAAGGCAGACGATGGCACAAGACCATATGTCCAGCAAGCGTGCGTCGTAGCTTCCTGGGGATCGAATGACAGTTAGGAGGTCATGACATGAAGTAGCGTGGGGGATTGCAGGGGTACTTACGGTCTTCTGCCAGAACTTCTGGTGCAATATACGGTAGGCTGCCACAAACACCAGGGCCACATTTGCGAATCTTGCCAGATACTGTCGCACATCCTCCGTCATTCGATGGCAAACCTGGATGGAGCTCACTGAAGACTCTGGCGCACCCAAAGTCGGTGATCTTTAAATGACTGTCTCCTGTCAAGAGCAAATTTTCCAACTTGATATCGCGGTGCGCAATTCCAATGCTATGTAAATATGCGACGCCTTGGAAGAGTTGTTTCATCAGACATATTTGACTTTCGAATGAAAGATATCGTTGTTGGACGATTGTAAACAAGTCCCCTTGACTGCAGTATTCCATAATATGAGACCAACGGCCTGCGTGGGAGCAAAGACGAACAGTCTCCACAATATTAGGATGATGCAAGCTCTTGGCAATGCTGAACTCGAGTTTGACCTTTCTGTCGTAAGCTTGCAGGCTCTCCTTGCGACCTTTGCGAAATTCCTTCACCGCATAATAATGCTGCTTTCCGGGACCTTTTCCGTGCATTAATTTGACAGTAGCCGTGACACCTTTACCAATGATCTTGCCCCGCAAGCCAGGAATGAAACTGGTGCCGACAAATTCGTCACTAAGTTTGCAGCTATCAACGATGAAAGCCTCGGGAAGAGTTGCATCTCCAATCGGAGACTTGCCTTTCCCGTCCACTGGAATGGGAAATTTTGGTATCTCCAATTGGTCAGGCATTGTGCCACATGTGCGAGATTCAACGAGAATCAGAGAGCTTTCTGAACGAGAAGCAAGGTGACGACCTGTCTCCTTCACTATGCGCGAAGACGATAGCTCGCACTGATCGCTGATGCCTATGTTGAAGATGAGTTAGATGCTTGCAAGACATAATCTCGAATGGCCGCCTAAATTCACGATATGGATATTTTTACATACTGTTGGTGGCGTTCTTAGTGGAGATGTTGAGAGCCGACCGCGAAGCCGACTTGTGTATGTCATCAGTATCTAAACGACGAAATAGACCCTTCAGGGAGATAGAGGCGAGGTTCAGCGGCGCTTGCTTAGGAGCTGGAGTGCTAAATGACGAAGATGACGATGGAGGTTGGGGACGGCTGAGATCCGACTGAGGTGATGTCGAAGCTGTGGTCTCCGTCTTCGTAGTCCTGAATGTATCCAAGTTCAAGGAGCTTCTTTTCTTCTCTGAAAATCCGGCTTCATTCGAGTAGCATGGCACATCGTCGGACCTCTTATATGCCTGAAAACTGCATTTCAAACCGTCTTTTTTGGTGCCAGGTTCAGAGCGTCCAGTATGGAGACACCCTGCTATGATCTGTTGACTTGACTGTTCAGAAGAAAAGACAGAATAAGGGTAATAGTAGTCTGGCTCATGCTCTTGGATCACTTCTCTGCCAGAAGGCGAGGAACCCTCAGACTGAGTCATGCTTCGTGCTGTAGTTGCTCAAAAATCAGAACAAACACAGCAGACTGATAAACGTATGAGTTGGATGAATGTATTGAAGTATAATGCAGCGAAGTCTTGTTCTTTGAACGATCAGGAAAGCGCGAAGGTAACTGCGAGAGAGAAAGATGTGAGGAAAGAGAGGGAAAGAGTAAGATGAGAGGGCGAGCAGAGAGCGGGTGGGCAAAGTCGTGCCACTGACTTGAGGACGTTATCTCATCATTGCACCGACACTTGGGGGTCATATTGCTTGCCTAAGGCACGATACCACGACATTATGCTCGCATCCCCTCATCAAATATGCATGACTGGCTACTCGGCATACATTGACAAAATGTGTGACCATAGCGCAATCTTGATCGCTTTCTAGAGAGTGCATGTTGGATATCTTGCTAGCTAACTTGATGCAGCATGGCGTAGGTAGGTTGAAGTCAGCGAAGGGCAAGGCGCCATGTATGATCTTTCGCCGACACAACGAACATTTGTCTAATAATCAGAGGACAGATCAAAGTCCAGTGAATTGAGGTATTCATACTAACCAGGCAATCAACCATCCGCTGGTCTCATCAAGTGAGCCTATGGGTGGGTAGAAAGTTTCAGCGTTGTTCCCAACTGGTGAATTCCAGGAATATTGACAACCCACATCAAGCCCTTAGATGCGATTGTAGCATTTCATGGAAATAGAATACCCATGCCACGCATTCAGAGGAGGTTTTCCCTGGCTGCAACCGCTGTCAAAACCCCCGGCGGCAGCATACGAGAAACTGCGAACTGCTGGAAGGGCATTCCATTGCTTCCAGCTTGAATGACTGAGCGCCAGCCTTGCACGTACTCGCGAGCGGCACACGAATGTGGGAGTCACCAAGCCTGGCGAATTCCGCTCCTGCATTGATCCAGAATCCGCCCGAATGCTCAATCTTCATTGTCAGAGAAGGCAACCCAGGGTCACTAACCGTTCAAAAATCCTGTATGCCTGTCTCTCCCTGCAAGTGGGACTTGATATCTCCATCAGTTCCCTCAACCATCCATTCAGGCTCTTCGTCGTCAAAGTAACGCTCCTGCTCCTCAGTCCAGTCATCATATTCATCATTCTCGTCAACTTGCGTATAGTCAAAGTCGCAGTCCTCCCCTTTCAGAAAACGCATCGTCATTTCCCAGCGCCAAAGTTTTTCAGCTTCCTCTTTGCTTGTGGGTATCTCATCTGCGTCCTCCGCAATGATCTCCCCACTTGGACCACGACTATAGCTGAACATCGCATGGGGGTTGGGATTATTGAGAGCATCAAGCTTGGCCTCTGAGCGTTGCAAGTCTGCTTGAAGAACACCAGAAAACGCTTTCGCTCTCCCTTCGGCTTCTCTTTCTGCAGGTGTTTGGAACCGGCGGATTAGTCGATCGTATAGCAACGGGTCTACAGGGGCTGGATATTAGCTTATCAGGCTTCTTAATCAAAGAAGCCATCAGTCTCTTAGGCAAAACGAGGATAGAGCAAGCGGACCAGCGAGCTCGAGATCAGCGGAGAAGTATTCCGGATGCATGTCCAGATAGCGTTTGCGACGGTTTTTCACTCTCATGGCAGGGGACGGTTGCACTGAGCTGGACCTGATGTTCCGCTGTGCGCCGTCTGACTTCATCTCGAATCCAGTACCCTTAGGGAAATGAGGCATGTCTGTACAATGCAACGATCTGTGACTAACATATGGGGAGAAGAATATCAATCAAGATGACGAAGTGGTGTTGAAAGAGCCACCAGCATCTGTTGAGACTAACCAGTTCGAGTAACTCCCAAGAAGCACTGCGGAACGTTGCGGGTGGGCAAATTCCCTTCATCTCCGCCGCCAACAGTCCAGCAGCGAATAACAGCCCACAGACGGCCAGGCGATGGATAGTCGGCTTTCTATCTGAAAGAGGACATGTAAGAGCTATCTACTCCTTTTTGTTTCATATTTGCCATTCTGTTCCTTACACTGCGCCTGGCCTTTTTTCTTGGCCTGCGATCTCCTATTGGTGTTTTGTTCGCATCTTGACTGTTCGAGGACGAGTGTGATATTATGATATCGACATAGCCAGGTGCTTACATTGAAGCCTTGCAGGCCAGTCGCAGCTGATTACTTCGACAGTTGAATACAAAGCCCGAAAAGACAAGACACGTCGAAAGCTCGACATCATGTCTTCTCCCGGAGGAATGCTCCAGCACGTCAAGCTTGAAAAGCTTCTGCCAGGTGTGGCATTGCTGCTCCTCACTGCTTTCTATTCCCCTGTCTTTCTCTTGACCCTGTCTCCGGTTTTTGGCTCTGCGCCCTCCCATATCTTTCACGGGTATGGAGTTGCTGTCACTGCCGCTGCTGGCTGGTTCTTGAAGGACGTGATTCATCGGCTGTCTGGTCGCAGAGCAGTGTATTTGGTCCCCGTTCTCGCATTCTGGGTTCCGACCATCCAATATTTCATGTTTCACCAGAGCTCATCATTTGGGAATCCAACCGGCCCGGTAATTATTGATATATTTACCTTTTACCCTCTGGTACTGCTTTCTGTGGCCTGTGCTGGGAAACTATTGCAGTCGGGCCTGAACATGAGCCAGCATGGAGACCTTATGACAGAGCATATCCCCCTTCTCGGATCCTATATTATCTACTCTGCAGGAGAGCATTTCTCGAAAGCATTTATCTCGAAGTTCATTGGCTTGACTTTCTTTCTGAGCCGTGGCGGCCTTCAATTGCTGATTGCGAGTTTGTATTCGGCTGCCATCCCATCCAAATGGCTGGTATTAGCCATTCCGTCAATCCTCTTCTCTCTCACTTCTAATGTGCACATGCCCTTCAGCCGCACAACCGCCGCCTTGAACTCGGCTATTCAAGTGGAGGGTTATGAACTTCTCGCTAGACAGGATTCTTCCACCGGTTACATATCTGTTTTGGAGAACTTGGAAGACGGCTTCCGAGTGATGCGGTGTGATCATAGTCTCCTTGGTGGTCAATGGACAAAGATGCCGCGTAATTACCATCCCGAGGTCAAGGATCCCATCTATGCTGTGTTTGCTATGCTCGAAGCCATCCGGTTGATCGAAACCGACCACGGTGAGGCGCGCGTGGATGCCAACAGCAAGGCTCTCGTCATGTAAGGAACCATATCACTGCGCCAAATTTGTGGAAGCAAGGCAGTCAGCTAATTGAACTTGTTTAGTGGACTCGGGGTGGGCACTACTCCCTCTGCATTGATCACGCACGGCATCGAGACCACAATCGTGGAGATTGATCCGGTTGTGCATAGATTCGCCACGGAATACTTCCACCTACCCTCCAATCACATCGCGGCCATTGAAGATGCCACAGTGTTTGTGAGGCGTGCCCAGGAATCTGCCAGCCCTGCTCAATATGACTACATTGTCCACGATGTCTTCACGGGCGGGGCGGAGCCAGTCGAGCTCTTCACAATCGAATTCATCAAGGGTCTATACGACCTATTGAAAGACGATGGTGTTGTTGCCATTGTAAGTCCCACCCCTCTCAATACCAACTCCGTCACCTCATTCACTGATGATATCTACAGAACTACGCCGGGGATATCTCACTTTACCCAGCCGCGCTTGCGGTGCGCACAATCAAGGCTGTCTTCCCGTCGTGCCGAATCTTCCGCGAAGATGCAGCGGCAGAAGCCAAGTTCGATTTCACCAACATGGTGATCTTCTGCAAGAAGAGCAACACGCCCCTTCGCTTCAGAGAACCAGTCAAGGCCGATTTCCTGGGAAGCAGGTCTCGTCAGAACTATCTTGTGCCCAAGCACGAGGTTGACCCGGCCCAATTCGACAAGATTGAGAAGGGCGGAAGGCGTGTTCTGGTTGCGAAGGAAACGGGCCGTCTTCATAAGTACCTGGATCGTGGTGCCCTTGGCCATTGGGAGATCATGAGGACGGTCATGCCGGATGCGGTTTGGGAGAATTGGTGAAACTAATCACATACTTGTGTGTGTATACTATAAATATTCAGAAAAGTCGTTCGCTTGCACAGTTTTGTTGAAAAATATGTCTGACGTATAAAGCTCCGGCTCAACCTTATGTTCATGAAAGTATGCGACGTATCACGAGTCTGAAAGAAAGTGGAAGGTAACATTGCTGCCAATTTCTTTGCAGCTAGGTCATCGCAAGACACATACCTTGCAGTTTTCCCTGAAAGAACCCAACAGTAATTGGTGGTGTTATTATGTCTTCATAGCTATGCTAATGATATCATTTGGTTGGATAAAGTATAGCTCCACAGATAGACAAAGGGAATATGTGCTAGTCAGATATGTCGCCCAACTCTAAGACTCCTAATCCACCGTAACAGGCTATCCTGGTATCGAAAACAAAGAGCGTCGCCAAGCCGATATCCTCGATCCTTGGAGTATGTACTGAACGGGAACGATAAAAGTACAATTAAAACGGCACTCAACTCAACTCGTCGGAATTCAAGTCGACGGACTTCCGCGTGGACTCGTTCCAGGTTTCTTGACCAAGCCTGCAAAGAAATTCGCCAGCGCTTGATTGTGTGCCTTTTCATCCCCCGGTGACGAAAGGACCTCTTTTCTCTGGACTCGGCTAGCCTCTCTCTCCTGGGAACGATTAGCAAAAAAACCCGAAGCACATCTCCCTCCAAGTCAATTCGGTAGCTTACTTTGAGTTTCCTCAGCATATCGTCAGCGTCGACCTGGATACCTCCCATGTTGAATTGCACAGGCCCAATGTGCTCGTTGACCCGACCGTTATCTTCCAAAGGCGACATTTCAAGTTGAGGCACTTGTTTCGTCGCACGATCTTTCTCATCTTCCTGCTTCAGCTGCTCCAGCACATCTAATTGCTTGGTAAGGAAGCTCTGCATGTCCAGCGTCTCCACTTCAACCTTGTTCGCGCTATTTTGGCTTCCGGGATGCGCCATCGCGGTATTGCGCTTGGGATCTGTGATCGTTTGTTCAAATATTGTCACAGCACTGGTCCCGTCTTCGGCACCCATTGCGCTGTCGTCTTGAGGTTGATTGACAGATCCAGTGAGTGGCTCGGGAGGGTCCTGGATCTCGATTGACCAAGCAGTTGATACACCTTCCATATCGAAACCCTCTCTGATGATTCGAATCTTGCCCCATGAATCCCAATTCGGAGGCACCAAAATCTTGTCTCGATCAATCACATTGTGCTTGAGCGACTGTCGCTTTAGTAACGAATGTATTCCAAGGGACGAATGTATCAAGCTCTGCAGGGAGTTGGCGAGAAACGGGGTGGTATATATCAACGATGCGCCATCTGCGAGCAGTTAGCACGATTTCTCGAAGGCATTTAGGAGAATGGACACTCTCACGTTTCAGAAGAATGGTCCTCATAAACTGAAGGATGAAGTCAAACTCCTCTTCACGCCATCCGTGATCCTTCTCCAGTTTCTCGATCTTATCCGCCTGTTGAAGTAGCAGTCAGCCCGGTCTGGTCCGTTCACCAAGGTATAGCCTTACATACCCCTTGACAAACCACACACACGGGAATCCCAAGACCCTCGTCCCATTCACCAGGGCCGAGAGGTATCGCGACTGGTCCTCCGGAGCTGGCCAACCCTTGCGCTCCGGCTGAACTAGAATCCATGCCCCTTTTTCGGTCCTTCCATTCCGTCATGGTCTCCTCCATCACAATCTTTGTCTCATCGTCAAGGGAGAAGAGAACATGTCGCAGCAAACGAACCCATTCCCGCAGTCTTCGAACCCATGTCCAGGGGTCCGTCCAGTCGAGCAGGATTACGACTAAAGTTTCTGGGACTGATTGAGGGGTTAAGAGTGGCTTGAGGAGTGGTGCAAAGGACAAGGATGGTTCGGAAAGTAGATATGCAGAGACTCGAGCCAAGGTATCTGAGGCGAAAATGACTGGTTAGCCAGCATCATCACAGGAGCCCGATAGATTGTAGCGCGGTGGGGGTAAAGACAGGTAAAGGCAGAATTACCTTCCTGGTCGGCGTCCAGGACGTCCTGATATGTGTATCCCAATGCGAATTGATTGGCGACTGGCGGCAACCTTCCCCTTCGCTTCTCGCTGATCAAGGTAGGATCCGAAGTGTCCGCGGACAGTGTCTCTATAAACTCCCTCTGTGATTCGGGTGTTCCTCCTGGAGGGAGTTTGATAGATCAGCAAGCCGGTTCAAAGACCCAACTACAACCAAGGGATGATAGAGAAGAATTCAGAAGACTGCGCACCTAAGATCAAAAGATTCTTCTCAGGCAAGCGCTTTCCATTTGCGACACTGTCCAGCATGGACGACCAGATATTTTTCTTGGGGCCATCTTTACTCGACGGTCGACTATTGTTTCCAGACATTATGTCCAAAATCGACCCTGCTCAGCCTGTGCTGACCATTCCAACTAGTTGAAGTCTTTATCAGAGCCCCGACCTGTTCAACGCGTCGATCTTGAGGCTTTGTGCACAGGGAAGGGACAGAGGCGGACAGTGTCAGGGGACGTTCGAGATTGATGCTGTAGCTTGTACTCTAGCCCGCAAATCGACGGAAGAATTGAACTTGTGAGAAAACGATATAGTTAACAGGTAAATTCCAGAAATAACCAGTTCTAGCAGTGAATAGAAGGTATCTTCTACAGCAAATGAAAGTCAAACTGCTTAGATGTAAACAATGTTTCATATTATTGTGTTTCCCGCTCCGTCTTTGCGGGTGGGACCTTGCGCGGAGTCCACCCGTGATACCATGACCTACGAGCTTTTGCGACTGGAAAGCTACCTCGCCATCTTCACTTTCGCCAAAAACTACAACAACCTGCCAACTGCGAAAGTCCGCTATGAATGCTATTCGTCAAACTCAAGCGCTCAACAAGCGGGAACTTGAAAATGCAGTGTGCGGTTTCTATCTTCTGAATCTTACAGCTTCACATTACTGACATAATTGAACTTTTCTAGGCCACCTGAAGCTTCCTGGCACGCAGATTATCGGGATACGGCCTACATTTACATAGGAGGCCTGCCATTCGATCTCTCAGAAGGCGACATCATAACAATTTTCTCACAGTATGGAGAGCCAGTACATGTGAATCTGATACGAGACAAAGAAACCGGGAAGAGTCGGGGGTTCGCGTTTCTAAAATATGAGGACCAGCGCAGTACAGATTTGGCTGTTGATAATTTGGGCGGGGCGACAGTCTTGGGCAGGATGCTTCGAGTGGACCATGCGAGATACAAGAAACGTGACGACGAAGAAGACGTGGATAACGTCGCGAAACTGATGGGCGAGACTACTGATCGGAATTCAAGGGGTGGGGATACTGACGACGAAAGGAGAAGACGCAAGAAGCGAAGGTCCAGCGAATCCAGAGAGGTTGAGGCGGGGAGTCGGCCCCTGCTCAAGGAAGAGAAAGAACTTCAGGAGTTGATGATGAACCATGATGACGAGGACCCCATGAAAGAATATCTCATCGAAGAAAAGAAGGAAGAAGTCGCGCGTGCTCTTGAACGGTTGAACAAGGAGAAGAAGTCGTCTCGCAGACGAGATTCAAGCCGTGAGCGATCGAGTCGCCATCACCGCCATGGTCATCACCGTTACCGAGACGAGGATCGATCTCGTTCCCGAGAACGGAGGCATCGGCGTGATCGGTCACCATTCAGAGAGGAGCGTTCCTACAGAGACAGATCATCATCGCGGAGAGAAAAATCTCACAGGGAGAGATCGCCTGTGCGCTCCCGAACCTCAGAACCACGAAGGGATCGTGAAAGAGACGATCGTCGACGTTGATAAGGAATCAAATGATCAATTGTTGCTGCGTCAGTCCGTTCTCTAGCGATTAATATTGCAGGTGTCAGCTTGCAACAGAACAAACTTAACCGCCTCCTCGAACCTCTGGACTGGGGTTACTCAGCGCACAAGACGTTCTCTGCTCATCTTCATCAATGACAAGAAGGAAATTGGCGTTGGTCAACTCCATCAATACGTCTCGTATTGTTTGAAGCAAATCGTTGGAACAATAACAGATTTTTGAGGAACGATTGTTTTGACTATTACATTACCAGGTGCATATTATACTATGCATCAATTTCAACCCGTGATATCAATGCAGGGAGAAAGGAGCCGCCTCAACCGACCCCAAGATATCTTTTCCAACCCTCTCTCACACAATGCCGCTTCCCATCATCCCCTTCGCGGATCACAAATTTCTCCCATCGCCCATCTCGGCCAGAGCCAACCACAAGAATGGTCCGGTCGTCGGGCCAGCCCAGGACGCCTTTTGACGGTCGTGCAAACGATGTTCCTAAAGGGGGGACGTAGAGTGACCCTGGGGGCGATTCTTCGCCAATCTCAAAATGGGCACTCGCAAAAGAATACACGTCAGAGAATACTCGCGGGAGCAGGGGAATTTTACCCAAGATCCCCCATTTCTGGTTTGTCCCTTCCTCCGACGGCGAGGAAGGCGATTGGCTTCGGCGAGACTGATTTCGTGGATGGGGAATATCAAACACATGGAGAGTAGACTTATCCGATGTCACGGCCAATAAATTGTTCGAAGGTGATATCGCAAGTGAGAAGATCACCGCGTGGTCAACTCCTCGTCGTAGTTCAGCCATCTTTGTGCAGTTGCTGGTAGAAAACACTCGTATCAATGTACCCTGAAAAGTAATAGGTCAATCAGGCGTAGACTTCGGCACAAATGGGGCGATTATAATACCGCTTCACTCGCTGTTGCCAGCACTTCTCCGTCCGGACTTAACGCCATGGCACGCAGCGGAGTACTATGGGCAGGTATGATGCTGACATTTCCTGTTTCCAGCTCGACGATCTGGACCTGCCCTGGAGATCTTCCTGGAAAAGCGAGTAACTTCTGCCCTAGGCAAGCCAGACCGATCGGGTTGTCGGTCGTTTCGAAGACTGAGAGCTTCTGTGGCGGATTGGAAAAAGCGAAAATGTGTATGCTATTCAATAAAGCAACAACGATTCGCGATTTCGATAGACGGACACCAAGGACGGACGTACGGAACTCGAGTGTGATGACTGCTTTTTGTTTCGCATCGTCCCAGATCACCAACTGCAAAGAGTCTCACGAGTCAGCTTTACCAGAATATGCAAGCTGTCTGACATGAAAATCCATGCACCTTGTTCTGAGGAAATTTGGGATTTCTTCCTCCACCAACAATAGCCAGGTAGTTTGACTGGCCTAGCATTACCACTAGGCCTATTCCAGCATTGAAATCTGCATTGTCATGAAGAAAAAAAGGGTTAGAAATGGCGCATCTTCAGGGGAGAATTTATGTACCCCGTGACACTTTTAGCTCACATGGATTCGCATTGAAGACTATGGTTGATCGATCAAATATTAGCTCTGCTGGCTTTGCGACGCAAATGTCTCCAATGCTGTTGATCACGGAGAGCCAGCCCTTACCACAAAATCCGGTATCCAGTCCAACAGAGAAGCAGCTATTGTCACTATTAAAGCTAGCAGAAAGAGAATATGGCCCCACGGACTCATCGATAACCTGTCGAGTATCCATATTGATAGGCGATGACTGAAGCCATGAAGCAGAACCGATAGGTACTGGGTAATATCTGGGAGGGTGAGAATCAGGGTCGAGGAACAATATTTGCTAGTGCGCGCTGAATGTAGAACAGACAAGAGTAACGCCAGGAGGATGCTGTCAACTCAAGAACGACTCGATGTTGAATAAAAGCATTTTGAATGCGACCTTTTGATAAGTCCGCCAGGCTAAGACCTCGGAGCAATGACGAAAGGTTTCAAGCTCTCCGGGGACAGATAGCGGAGGACCAAACGGGGGTCGGCTAGTGCCTGAGGTATCCACAGTCGGTCACACTTGGCGGTTATCATCACATGATGAACTGCACTGCTATCAACCTGGAATGGATGCTCTTGATCAAATTTGGAGCATGCACTTAAGCGACTGTCAGTGAGAACAGAAATCTTTTATGCCAGTTCTTGGATAATACATGCAGTGTGGAGCTGGTTTCATCAATAGGTTAGATAATGAAGCTTTCAACGAGCACCGCAGGTATTAACGCCTCTCATGCATGAGCAGTCGACATACTTTATTGGCTTTTCCAATTGAGAACTCAACACAACTTACAAGTCTAGGGCTAGGTACCTCTAGAAATTTTCGACATTCTGCCCATACGAACCAGGAGGAGAAAAGATGATGCTTTGCTGGGAATCCTTCAAAATGCGTCCATGATCTCCTTTGACTGCTTGTTCTGAGAATGGATAAAGATTGTTCGGACAGTTGAGCCACTATCGGAGAGCTTCTGTTGGCAGAAACCCTTGAATGGATTCAGAACTTGGTTCTGTACCTATATAAGGTACCTTAGCTACTTCGATTTATGACCAGTCATTAATGAGGCATCCATTGTCTTCAAGCTCAGCATGGTGCCTTATTTGCCTCAGGCAAAAACATCGAGATCTTAAGGTGATACAATAAATTACTACTCCGTACGGAGTATACGCTGCATAAAGCCAGAGAGACCCACCACTGCAGTAAGTGTCAACCCCTGAATTATTGAATCTCTGAACACCTTCAGATTTTGGCGCATTACCTAGGTAGCTCTTGAACATGATCTAGATAGATAATAAAAATGTGATTTCAGAGGCATTGGCTTAGGTACTGTGCAAAAGGCTCTAGCTGCAGAGAAAGAGACTACCTAGGTACTTATCCCCATCATTCTCATCAACTACCTACCTACTGAGCTGGAGAAGCAGAAACCAGGATAGGCATAGTATATTACCAGTCGAGGTAAGAGTAAAACAATAAGGTACTGTGAGGGGAGACCTGCTTGAGCTTTCTGGCTGTGATTGAAATGGACAGGTGCGTAACATACTGTAAGATCCCCTGTATTTGCGTACCATGGAAACAATGATACAGTACCTGGACCTTCCCCCCCTAAACTACCTTAGGCACAGCCAGTCTCCAACTGGTCTGTTGCTCACTCCATTCAATCTCAGGAGAGACACAACAGCATCCATCCATCCATCTTTACCTCACTAACTTCCCCGGTCCCCTACTTTGGCTTCATATTCCCAGTCTTTGGAGCCTGCCATTCGCTTTCCCCCCTCTTTTTTTTCGATCTCATCTGGACTCTGTCTTTGTTCTCGAATTCCCTCCCTTGTCCCTTAGCCCACCATGTCGTCGGCTCTCAACGCGGTATGTTGTTTGCTTCCCCTTTCTGGCCTCTCTGCTGAGGGATACAATCCCGCCACTTCTTCTTCCATGCCGCACAATTGTTCCGATTGGGGTTCAATTACTACGATTCATACACATGTGTCTCTGTTGCCTTGCTATGATGATCGTAATCTGACATTCCACATAAGATTCGACGCAAGAAAAATGTCAAGAAGGGTATCCAGTTCTGCTTGATGGTCTGTGGTGCTAGCGGAACCGGTATGTTTCGAAGTCGTCTACTAGGCCATTGTTTCACATCCTGACCTAGTATCTTCTTTGCACAGGACGTACAACCTTTGTCAACACCCTTTGCGGAAAGAAAGTCCTCGAGAGCAAGGACGCCGACGACGCTGCCAGCGCTCACATTGAGGAAGGTGTCCGTATCAAGCCAGTCACAGTTGGTAAGTTACCATCATTGCTTACCTAGAAGGAGAAACGGCGCTCATTTCACAATTCAAAGAACTCGAATTAGACGACGAAGGCACCCGAATTTCCCTGACCATCGTTGATACCCCCGGTTTTGGTGACCAGATTGACAATGAAGCCAGGCATGTACAAATCAGTTCCGCACCTGCGCCCCAAGACTAACTGTCCTTCAGCTTCGGTGAAATCGTCGGATACCTTGAACGCCAATATGATGATATTCTTGCCGAAGAATCGCGAATCAAGCGTAACCCTCGCTTCAGGGACAACCGTGTCCACGTCCTCCTCTACTTTATCACACCCACAGGTCACGGCTTGCGTGAGTTGGATATCGAACTGATGAAGCGTCTTTCTCCTCGTGTCAACGTCATCCCTGTTATCGGAAAAGCCGATTCCCTCACCCCTGCCGAACTCGCCGAGTCCAAGAAGCTCATCATGGAGGATATTGAGCACTACCGCATCCCTGTGTACAACTTCCCCTACGACATTGAGGAGGATGACGAAGATACAGTCGAAGAGAACGCTGAGCTGCGTGGGCTTATGCCATTCGCCATTGTCGGCTCTGAAGATTTCGTTGAGATTGATGGACGGAAAGTGCGAGCCCGGCAGTACCCCTGGGGTGTTGTGGAGGTTGAAAATCCCAGACATTCCGACTTCTTGGCTATCAGAAGCGCCCTGCTTCACAGCCATCTCGCAGATTTGAAGGAGATCACCCACGACTTCCTCTACGAGAACTACCGTACCGAGAAGCTGAGCAAGAGCGTGGACGGTGCTGCCTCGTATGTTGCCCCACACATCTTTTAGTTTTGATTTAATTTTTCTACATGATACTGACTCTCAGTTACAGTGGTCACGATTCCTCTATGAACCCCGAAGACCTTGCATCTCAATCGGTCCGCCTCAAGGAAGAGCAACTCCGTCGCGAGGAGGAGAAACTTCGCGAGATTGAACTCAAGGTGCAGCGTGAAATCGCCGAGAAGCGCCAGGAATTGTTGGCCCGCGAAAGCCAACTCAGGGAGATCGAAGCCCGCATGGCACGTGAGGCCAGCCAGAGCCATATGGCCCTTCAGCCCGAGGCTGCCAACGGAGATGCTTAGATTCTTTTTTTTTTTCCATTCTTGAAGGCTGTTCTGTCAAAGCGGCACACAGTTTTGCGGGCTCGAACCGTCTGTGCTGACTTAATGGAACTTGTGGCACAGCGGATCGTAACTGTTCATGGGGTTGATATTGACCGTCTATTCACGTTAATAGCTTTGTCTTGCGAGGGAGGACCAGGGAAAATGCAGCGCTTCATTTCTCGATGACCGACACCATTCCTCTATTTGATAGAGCGGTATTGGAAACAAGGGACGGTATCTGGCTGTTGCTCCTGGCATTTGTTTTTCTCTTATTTACCTCGGGCCTTTATATTTCTTCTTCTCATTCCACTGGAGATTTCGCCGATCTTCAGAATCCATGTTGCAATGCCCGGTGTCCGGAATAGCTTTTTCTAATCTTTTACAGTTGCTGCTTGTAACGCTGACTCCAATACCTTTCTTTGCTCAGTTTTCCCTTCTCCTTTGTCTTTTTGTCAACCGACACCTGTCCCATCTCAGCAGCGCCGCAAGATTCCCTCTGTTGTCGTTTCATCTTTTGCGTTCTCTCGTGGCTTACGTCTTGTCTCTACTATCATTCTATGTTCAAGTTGAATAGTAGTATATGAGGAAGAAAAGTACATTCTCTACTATTTCCCGCGTAGTTTGGTCCGCAACCCGTGCGCCCGTCTTTTCTACTTGTCAAGATTTCCACAAGGCCGAACCATTCCTGCCAGCATGAAAAGGCCAAGAAAAGGAGGCTGGTGATCGATTGGGACGATTGTTATTTGGTGAATCGGGGGATCAGCGCCAGCTTTCCCTGCGATTAAATTCAGCTAAGATTCTCGAGACGTGACATCAAGGTTGTAGGAAGACAACCGGAATCGCAGAAGAAGCGGGAGAATTTATATGTAGTGAAAAAGAAGATGGAAGAGTATAAGAGCAATGGGGAAAGGAACCGAAAACAGGTGAAGTAAAAAAAGAGGCAGAAAAAGGGAGAAATTCGAAGGGACAAAAAAGCAAGTGGTATTTGCGCTTCATTGTACACAGGGGAAGTAAGCATGTGCTGATCTGACACAGATCAGATGATCAAATCCACAACACAAAAGATTAAGGTCTGAGAGCTGTGCGATATTCCTTGAAAAATCCGAGGGCAACAGCGGCTGAAAAAGCAAGAGTCAAATGCCTCGTGTATGATAAGACGACTTTCTACGGGAAAACAGAAACACGAAATGGCATCAAAGGACAAAGGCTTTCTTTTGATTGCACCAGCCATTCAAATGGCTTAGTGTTGTTGGGGCTTGTTCCAGAAATCCAGACTGGCTACCACATCCTCGCCTCCTTCGTCTTCGTAGGCGTACAAAATCTGAGATGGTATTAGCAATCCATTCAATCGGATGAAAATGTTTAAAATATGAACACACCTCTCTCGTGGAAGAATGCAACATGCGAATGTTCTTTCCAGTCATGATATGTATCAGCTCACTCGTCTCTATGTGCCTGATTTCGATGAAATTTGGCTCGAAGGCAAGGATATAAGGGTATGATAGGGCAAATGCATTGGGGTTGCCCTCCCATGAGATCTTCCAATCCGGGCGAGCTCGCCACCCGTTTCGGTTCACGAAGAACGAGAAGTCGCTGTAGTTGAGCAAAAACTCGCCGTTCATTCGCTCAATATGAATCGGCTTCACGTTCTCCTTGCGTGCGACGAAATCAAGCGAGGTATCCGCCTGATCCAGAAGGGACTGCGTCTCAGTAGTCTCAAGACTGACTACCTCAAAACCACGAGCACATCCAACACAAAGAGTTGAGCGAAGGAAATGGATGGACGATGACTCGGCCGGTATGTAATATTCCTAAAGCAAAGTAATGAGTTCAAAAGCCCAAGTGCAATAGTGTGGCAGAATATCCAAACCTTGAAGGGCTTCAAAGTGTCCTGACCGCTCTGGAACATCTTGCTCACGGCAGATTTCTTCTTGCCCTTTGCCAGGTTGTCCATGGGCTCGTAAACTTTGATAGTCGATGACAGAGCGGACGTCTTGACAGAGCACACCAAATGGCGTCCAAGCCCAATCCCCGCTTTGAAAAAGTTCGCGTGACCTTGAATCTTCTTCGGTCGCTTTGCCACTGAATTTTGACCCTCCGCGAGCTCGAGCGCCTCCATCGGATAGGACGAGAGTGTCTTGTTCGCTAGGACCAGAAGTAGTTGGTACTCCTCCAAGGTGTCGATTTGAGTGACCTGGCTAGCATCGAGCACCCGTCTCGGCTTGGCAGACTTATCTTTGGGCCAACGCTCCGAGATGAAAATGCCACTATCAGTACCATAGACCAATTTCCTACCACCATCTGCCAGAAACGTTAGCAAGATCTGCACAAAAGCTAGTGCGCAAGGGGATAGGAAACCGTACCAACAGGGACAAGGCAATTCACCCGGTTTGCAGACGTGAAAAAATTCGAACACAAAACCGTCTTGTTGTAGAAGTTACTGTTCCGCTCTCTGAGCTTCCTTTGTTGCTCTTCCACCATCTCGATGAATTTCCTTCTTTGTGTTGGCGATGTGGCATAAAGAGTCTGCTCGTAGCCACCCTTGCCTAGATGCCGAAAGGTAATGGGCAACCCGTCTTTCGTG
This sequence comes from Aspergillus thermomutatus, assembly GCF_002237265.1. Classification (NCBI taxonomy): domain Eukaryota; kingdom Fungi; phylum Ascomycota; class Eurotiomycetes; order Eurotiales; family Aspergillaceae; genus Aspergillus; species Aspergillus thermomutatus. The sequence continues at coordinate 72,911 of NW_020798073.1, forward strand.
CTGGGAGGATTGGCGGCAGGCTTGTTGGAGAGCAAACTGGACGACGGTCTCTTGGGGATTCCAACCTTGGGAATCACTTCGTCCATCTGGGCGATAACCAAGAGTTCGAGAGGAATTGGCTTCCGATAGACACGATACTCCTCGCGCTTGTTGACGACTTTAATCCTCACGAGCAATACTGCATGGTCGAAGAGATACGCAGTTACTTCGGAACTATCTGTTGGAGCCTTCCTGAACGCCATCTTAGTGAGCATTTGACGATTCTCCTCAGTCAACTTCAGGTCCACGTAATCGCCGGGGTTAAACTTCAGGGCTGAGTTCAGCTGCACGAGGTTGAAATGGTTCTCAGCCCTTCCGCTCTCGGTGTTGACACGCGACAAGAAATCTTTAATGAGCTTGATGGCTTTGGGAATATCTTCTTTGTCTGGATTATCATCCTTCGTGTTTTTCAGAACCTGTTCAAGAAGCAACGGATACCTTGCCAGACGAGTGGTGGGCTTGGTTAAGTAACCGTTTAATTCCAACTTCCGCGACTCCTTGAGCCGTTCAGTCTCTTCGACAAATCTTGCAAAAGCAGGGTTTGATGCCTTCTCCTTCTCAAACTCATATTTACCATAGAGCTGGTTGGCACCATACTTGATGAAAGGGTCAAAGTTGGGTACATGCTGGAGGAATATGTCACCAACAGTCTTCACCACATGACTTTCCTTCTGCCTGGAGTTGAGGGCTTCACACAAAGCGCCATTAACTTTCAGAACTTCCAAGCAATTGCCGAACACTGTTCGAATGAATTTCTCACGCCGATGCTCCGGGATGGGGGATAGGTTTGCGTTGCCGGCCGAACGCAAAGGTCTCATCCAGAAATCTCTCAGGTATTCCAGATCCTTGACAAAGTCACGTTCTGTGTACATGATCTCGAAAATGATTTCCTGGCGCTTCTTTTCGCGATCGTCGATACTGTCAGAAACTTCCTTGGGAACCATATTAATCCAGAGTTTCTGATTATCATTATCGTCATCGCCGTGAAGGCTGCCCTTCGAGGCGGACGTCCGTAGACCTGGTTGCGGCTTGAGATTCAATCTTGCCTGTTGTTCCAGTCTTCTTGGACACGCAATAGAATAGCATAAACTATCGCGCGTGCAGGTGGGCGAGTAACATTCTGTCAAAAGCGTGAAAACTCCGTTGACCTCGGAACTTGGCGCCTCTTCTCCCATGGTTTCCTTGAATTGATAAATTTCCCCAGGAGCGTCTCGAAGTCGATGATCGTACGTCACATCGTGAAAAAACTTCTGCGCATCGAGCGCTCGCCCCAGAAGAAGAGCAAGATTTCGATCATTTGTCTTAATTATGTGAGTAATAAGGTCCACAGCCTCCGCACCAGAAAACGCATTTTGATAAGACAAGCCGTTCTTCTGTCGTTCTCCCAGCGGAATTCTCTCGCGAAAGACATCAGCGACCCGTGAGAGTAGGGCGGGATACACCAGTGGGACCTTGCTCCGGCGGGAATTGTTGGAAACTAACGTGCTCTGATTGCTGGGTCTGTGCGTCATCTGGCTCTGCATACTCATGGTTCGATCCGGCACGATGGTCGACGCCATAGACATAGCGCGGGAATTTGTCGATCCGTCACTTGGCGGTCGCGGTCTCCCGTTTGCACTATGAGCGCTCGTAGGCTCATCTTCAAACTGATTCGTCGGGGGTTGACTTGGACCAGATGGCTGCCTCCTTGTCGGGATTACCCGGCCCGTCTGCGTGGTGTGAGAATGGTCGCGATCCATGGAGTAAGATGTCAGTGACATTGCGCGTTCATTCGCATGCCTCACCGGCACAACACGTCCTTGATCAGTTACTGGAGTTGTCGAGCTATATGGTTGTTGACGAAAAGCGCTTGCAGAAGTGTGATTGAAACTGCTGGGTGGCGGCTGCTGATACATCTGCGGGCCACCCATTCGCGCCATTGACCTTGATCTGTATGCATCTGAATTCAGAGCGGGAGGAGGCATAGCCCGACTGTATCCCTTGGCATCTGGATACTGTGGGCCAGGAGTGGGTCTCGAATCTAACCGTTGGGGCTGAGGATAGACATAACGCCCAGGATATGGTCGCGGAGGATTGTGGGAAGATTGTTGAGGAGCCATAGCTGCGGGCCCGGGGTATGCTTGATAGTGTCCGTTCGGAGCTGCCGGTGTGTAGCCATTCGGCCCCTGACGAGCCGGCTGCGGGGGCGGCCTTTGCATTTGAGGATGTGGCACATGCGATGACATTGTGTGGGCGCGATCCTGCGAAAACTGAGGCGTCTGCGAGGTCATTGTCTGAGAGCGTCCAGGTGGCGGTGCCCCGCCGAATATCTCTGAAAATGCAGCATCGCGCTGGAAAGAGGAGGCATGTCCATAAGGCCGGTAGTTCCGGCCCTGTTGGCCACCGAGATCGGCCATCCTATCCTTTTATGTTGTTCTCTGCTTCTACCTTTGAAAGTGTCCGGCTATGGCGATGAGCCAGACAGAAGAGGTAGTTCGGCACGGTGATCCAGAAGTGGTCGTATAAAACGTTCAAAGCGTCGCGAGATGATCGTTTAAGTCGTGGGGAGGTCGAGAACCGATGTCGTGGATTACTCCACAAGCGACAGTTCACAGGCCAAGCAAAAACGAGAGCGGAAATAAAAGCAAACAAGAGAGGGAGGAAAAGTCTTGACACAAGAATTCCCCTGCACTCTCATTCCTCAGTCCGAGTTGGCCCTGTCACAAATTCGAGCCTGGAAAAGGTCTTGAGCGATGTGTTAACGATCGAAATGCGCTAGAAGCCTTGAGCGCAACCGCAAGCCAGAGCCCCCGCTATTCATAACCTCAGCATTCTCTCTCGGACTGGCCGATCTATCGATGTGAGCAGACTCCTGGGGCTGCAAAATTCAAGAAACACTAGGCCAGAAACCGGAGGGGATCTCGGGATAGCAAGTAGGAATGCGTGAGACAGGAGGGGCGAAGGTGTTAGGGGAGGAGACGTAGTAAAAGAAGAGGAGGAGGAGGAGGCAAGAGGTCGTCGCAGTGTGTGCCGTCGTAGATCGATAAGCAACTAACTATAATAACCAAGAGATATGACAAAGCAATGTATTATTGACGACGGGGAGGTGGATGAAGAACGGGGCCGTCTCGAGATGGAAAAGCACGGGGGGGTTCAATGTTAGTTGGGTTGAGGGAACAGGCACATGTCGGCCTTTACCCGGAGTGGCTAAGCTCGGGCGGTGGCTCTGCGGCGATACTGGTAACTACGGTCGCCCGCAGCGAACAACTTGGTCAACCCTCGGTCTACTGAGAGATAAGTTCGATACTACGACTTACTGTTGGTCGTCACTTGCCTAAGGAGTACATATCGGACTAACTACTCTGTTTGCTCTTGTTTCTGGTCGCATACTTCTTTGTCACCGACTCTTGAGCTCAGCTCAACCTTAGTCCCGTTTTCTTTGCCCCTTTCCACTCTGTTCGGACGGTTCGTCATCACAAAAGATACTCAAAATGGCGGAAAGCGAGCTGGCTCCCAAATTCGCGCCATTTTTCTCCTTTGTAAGTCCTCCAATATTAATCTTTGTGGTGTGATAGAAACATCTGCTGACTGGAGATTGCAGGCGGGAATCGCATCTGCAGTGGGTTCACCATAACTACGAATCGTTACTCTACGCTGTACTAACAACCTCTCGAAGATGATCTTCGGGTGTACGTCTTAATTCGATCGTTTGCGAAGTGGTAAAAAATGAGATGAGAGACTCACAATGCTACAGCAATGGGAGCGGCATATGGAACGGCAAAATCTGGTATCGGTATCTCTGGTGTAGGAACGTTTAGACCGGATTTGATCATGAAGGTTCGGCAATTTTCACCCAGCGAGTTTCAGATGATTATTTTCAAGTAAGCCTTCTAATTGCTTCGCATAGTCCTTGATTCCAGTCGTCATGTCTGGTATCATCGCAGTCTACGGGTTGGTCATTGCAGTTCTCATCGCAGGAGACATGGCACCGCCTCCAACACAGAACATGAGCTTGTACACGTAGGTCGCGCAACATCGGACCCAAATTGGTGATTTTGTTATTGATGGCCGCGATTAGTGGATTCATGCACCTTGCATCCGGATTATCGGTTGGCCTCGCGGGCGTGGCCGCCGGATATACCATTGGCATCGTTGGTGATGCGGTGAGCAACTTGGCGACAATGCTTTTATCTGACTTCGATGCTAACATCTGCTTGAGGGTGTTCGTGCTTACATGCAGCAATCCCGAGTCTATGTCGGGATGATTCTTATCCTCATTTTTGGCGAAGTTCTCGGTCTTTATGGGTTTGTCTTCCCGCCAATTGGCAACGAAGACATATCAGTGCTAACTGCTGGCAGCCTAATTGTCGGTCTCATCCTCAACTCGAAGAGCAAATAAACCCTTCTCCTTCTCTGAGCTTCACACCGAATCCTCGATGATGTGCTTGCAACTCGGAGTGCGTCTAGATCGACGTGCATAATAGCGTTGGTGCCTCCTGGTGATATATAACTGCGTGGCCAAATGCATGGGTTTCTCGGCCATGCTAAAGGCGCAACCGGTGTCTCCTCCTGTCAAGGGACGATTTCTGCGCGTGTTATATTCTGGAAGCTTATCCGTATGACTTCTCAGGGCCTTTTTGTATTAGCGTTTGCTCCACAGTCCTGGACATGAAGATCTTGATCTCACACTTATACGTTTGGCCTCAAAAATTCATCGGATATTCAAAAATAGCATCGAATGTAGTCAGAAAGCATGCACTCCAACCGGTATCTGACCGATCACGCTAGTGGTATATGTATGCCGAGTCGTTGACAGGCTGCCCCGCCAGTCGGTAACGTCAGAGCATCTGTGCTCCGTAACGCCGCCCTGGACCATGGCTACTTGACTCCGGGGCCAGAAAAAAACGAACTTCAGCAAAAGCTCTTGTCCATCTCCCATGAAGGATTGATCAAGGCTTCCCTTGATTTATCTAGCATTTTCACAGGTCATTTAATGATTGATCTTCCCATTTCTGCCTGCTTCTCCCAGTAGCCCTCGAAATTGCAATTCGTCACAATCAATTGCTCCTGCGGCGCTCTTTTTCTCCCCCACATCCATTCCCCGCTGTCCTCGAGACATGATCTCTTGCCATCCCAATGGCTACAGGAAAGGCCGAACCTTCGACACATAGTGAGGTTCAGAGCTCCTCTCCCTCATCCAGGAGGGTGGACGCTCCTTTGGAAAACGTTCATGAAAGAGAAAAGCAGATGGTTGCTTCTATCCGACCCCCTCATCAGAGATCAGTGAATCCTTTTGTCATCAAAGATCGGCCGGAGGAGAAGCAGCTGGGGATATCGACTCAGAGCCTTCGTGTTAGTGATTTTGTGCTCATCAAAACACTCGGCACTGGTAAGTCTCGACACAAGTGGCGAGGTGTGCAGTGCGCGATGTTGACACCGCTGGGGGGGGCGTCTAGGTACCTTTGCACGAGTGTGGCTGGCGAAGTTCAAAGATGAAACAATCCGACGAGACAATGTGTACGCGCTAAAGGTTTTACGCAAGGCAGATGGTGAGGATGCATGTGAAAGCTTCTATCCGCATCTTTGACCGGGCTGACTGGCGAGCGACTCTGGGACTACAGTGATCAAGTTGAAGCAAGTAGAGCATGTGCGCAATGAGCGAAAAGCACTTGCTGCGGTTGCCGGCTACCCTTTTATCACGACTTTGATCGCGACATTTTCCGATGAGCAGAGCCTATATATGCTGGTATGCAAGCCACCGCGTCTTGTGAAGAACGAACCTTCCCATGCCCTGCCTTCTGCTGGACCTCGTCGCCGTCGTATTCTATTGGTATCCACGTCTGACCTTCTTCCTACCTAGCTGGACTACTGCCCCGGAGGCGAGATCTTCAGCTATCTTCGACGTGCGCGACGATTCAACGAAAACACCTCGAGATTCTATGCCGCCGAGATCACGCTAACGATCGAGTACCTTCATGACGTTGAGGGTGTCGTTTACCGTGATCTGAAGCCAGAAAACATACTCTTGGATGCTGACGGGCATATTAAGCTCGTCGACTTCGGGTTCGCGAAGCAGATCAACGATCGCGAGACATACACGTTATGCGGCACTCCGGAATACCTCGCTCCCGAGGTGATCCACAACAGCGGGCATGGCCTCGCAGTGGACTGGTGGGCTCTCGGGATCCTCATCTACGAGTTTCTGGTAGGGCAGCCCCCGTTCTGGGATCAGAACCCGATGCGCATCTACGAACAGATCGTTGAGGGCCGCTTGCGTTTTCCTCCGAACATGTCGCCCGCAGCCCAGAACATCATATCATGTCTTTGCAAGACCAATCCAAGTGAGCGGCTTGGACACATATCAGGTGGCTCTGCGAGAGTCAAAGCGCATCCGTTCTTTGAGGACATCAATTGGGATGACTTGTTCCACCGGCGCATGAAAGGGCCCATCATCCCGCGAGTTGACCATCCCGCAGATACCGGAAACTTCGAGGACTATCCCGACGCAGACGTGAGGGGTCAGACCATGTATACCGACGACATGAAGAAAAAGTACGAAGCTTTGTTCAGCGACTTTTAAGGCTGGGATCTCAACTCGCGATACCGGTCTCTTCACAACCCTGATACGCATTCAACATGAGAGTCATTGTAAAGTCCGGATGTCTGCCACGACAATCTACGCTGATACGGAACGCTCCTGCCACGACGTTACGAAAATTTGTATTATCGTTTCTGTAACCACAGTTCATAAGGCCTGCAGCCGCCCACCAATCCATACAACTATATAGTATACAGAGACAGAGCAATGCTGTCTTCATTTCTCGATCGATATGTCGAGAGTATTGCCGACGACAAAATCCGTCTTTTTCTTTTTCTTCTCTGCATGTGTCATGATGTATAATGCAATCTACCATTTCTGTCTATATAATATGTATCTCATGTCTCTCATTGGGGCTTTTGTCAACTCGCTTGCATGTCTATCTGTCACATCATCTGGCCTAAGTCTCCTGGTTTCTGAATATAATACCCATGGGCCTATGAAGGCAAGGGGCGTGAAGGATTCACATAAAATGGGCGGTCGGATATATAGCTACCTCTAGTTGCAGCGTCTTGTACATGCAACCATCCCTCTAATAATCCCTACGATTGAATGCACAGCAGGAGTATAAGGACAATTAGTTCATTCTTCTGATTATATAGTCTATTCAATATGCTGTATATGCAACGTATGCATTGTTCATGAATAATAGAGGACCAATCAAGCAAAAAGCTTGCTGACCGGAATGGATCGCTGGTAGTCAATGCCATGCGATCGTCGAGTCGAATTAAATATGATGAGGTGAGTGTCACCGAATACTTCCGCTCTTATCCTTGTCCTGGATGACACGCATATGTGGCCGGGTAATAGTGACAGGTAGCGCTGTGGGTCGAACTTGGCTGCAGAAGCACATGCCACAGCTCTAGTTCGAATCTGTAGTGTGTTAAAGAGACTTCCAAGTGTAGATACGCATGCATCCGAAATGATAAGATTCGACAACTGTGCCGGATTGAGAGTTCTTGGATGACAAGTTGTCATAGAGAGTGGGCTCATTAACGTGCTATTGATGGAAAGCACTGTGTTCAGATATGTGCGGTTGGACTCGAGTCGTGGTAGGTACCGAAGTGATACCGACCCGAGCAGGACGACTAGGCTTCCTGGGGCTTCTGTACGAGCTTCGCTCGGGTCCAGGAGCCGGGATGTAGAGTTCTGCCTGTCCACAGGCCTGACAGGTCTCAGGCAGGGGTCGTTGTAACAAATGGCATGACGATGCCACGCGAGCGATCTTTAGAGAGATGGGTCTGTCTTCCATGACCCTGATGAATAAAGTCAGTCAAGTTTGTCTCCAGCGCAGCAACATGTGAGGAAGTACGTACCACTAAAATCGTGTTTGACAAACGCCATGGGGTCATCCAGATCGCCCGCTCCCATCTGATTAACGCCCGGACTAAAACTGGTAATGGGTAGAACCACGACGTCACCGACCTTTTTAAAGTCCCGCTGGTTGGTGAAATCCTCGTACGTGACGTTGTGAGTCGACCCTGGTTCGATGCTGAAGTACTCCGGATCGTTGAAATATCTAAAAACCGCGTCCGTCCAGGCAGCGGGTCCAGTGAACTCGACGATAGTCTTGTCCATCTTCCCTTCCTTGAGGACCCCCTTTTTCTTCATTCGCAGCGCCTCCTCAGTGATGTATGCGACGATATCGCGGAGGATCGGATGCCCAGGCTTCGACTGGATGGTCCACTGGCAGAATTGGATCCGGCGCGAATACCAGTCGTGCCAATCAGGCCGGTCGGGGTCGGCCTCTATTCCGACCACGAAACCGACCGTCGCCAGATCCAGCTCCACAGGCAGCCAGTCGGAGGCGGGTTTGAGCGCGTAGGTGTCGATGTCACTGTAGATGCCTCCACGGGCCAGCAGAATCAAGTACCGAAAGAAATCCGCCTTCAAGACAGGCAAGGGCATCGACTCGTATGCCTCGAACACCTCCGGGACCGAGCCGTAGAGGTACTTCACGAGATGCCGCTGAGTGTCGTCCGGAATGACTTCATGGACAAACCCCGGGTGTAATTCTGTCCAACTCGCTTCAGCCGGGCGTAGGTCTTCGGCAAACCACATGGATGCAGGGGTGTACTTCCATGTCTGCCAGATGTACGCGGGGAATCTGCTTTCGAGGTCGTATGGGAATTGGTAACGGAGTCGTTCGCGCAAGGGAGCGGTGGGCGGTGGCTTCAGCGGCTGCTGTTGTATAATCTGTTTTTGACCTGTAGGCTGTTCGTCTTCTGCTTGACTGACGTCGTAGACAGTCTCTTCCGTGTTGAGAACGGGGGTTTCGGCGGAAGGGGAGGAATGTGCGGATCGAAGGAGGACGACAAAGGCGATCAGGACGACGGCCGCAATTAGCGACTTTCTGAAGGTGAGCATTGTTGCGCTGGAAAATCAGAGCAGCGTGACGGGAGTCGATTGGATAGATGATTTGTGAAGAGAGATCTAGATCTCCTTCAGGGGGGTTGCCACGAGCTTCTCCGCAGGCTCCGCAAACGATCAACGCGGGAGCTGAGTATTCGGATGGGGAGGAGAGGAAAGGCCCGAGATCGACTCAAATCAGTGACTGACGGCGGCCAGACATATCTGCACTTATTATGGGAGAGAATGAAGAATTGTGTGAGGGGCCTTGCGCGATCACAGTCGGTACACTCGGAGACAATGGGAGTGGAAGTGAGTCCCGGAAGAATTGTGTCACTCCCAGGAATGAATGAGGTCAGTGACAGCAACAAGCAAAAATACAAGAGGTAGATGCAATATACAACTAAGCAGAGGGATATGTGCAGATCAAAGAAGAAAAATAAGGTGGAAAAAAGGGAAGTAGGAAGATGAACTAAAAAAATCGGTGGAGCCTGCAAGTAGTAGGACAGGACTGCCGTTAAAAACTGGTGGCGTCCAACTTTTGGCGTGGGATAGGGCCGATAAGGATCAGAGGATGACGACGATAGTCTCGGGAGTACGTGTATTAGTACGACCTAGTAGTAGGAGCTTGACTGGATCAAGTCTTCTCTTGTACCACTCCTATTTGCACTTTTACAGCACACAATGCACAAGGATTGAAGGAGTACACTACCTTATATGCTGGATCTACTACCCTCGCTCTCACTGCATTACCGCAATGGGAAGCGGATCGACTCCCTGGCCAAATTGCTCCCTTGCCATGACGCCATGATGTCGGTCTCCTGGATCGGCAGACGGTCATGTCCAAGGAAAACCTCATGATAAGAAATTGTATAGAAAGCATGAAAATCCAGATTGATGAGGTTGTATTCTACCTGGGATGGGCGTGGAGTTGGTGATGGTGTTGGCCGTTTTCGGCGAGGATCAGCTTCTGCGGGTGACTCTGTTATCTTCTCTTGAATATTGCAAGCTCCACCCTCGACGGAGCATTCTGGATTCTGAGATCGATCTAGATGCTTCATAAGTTCATAACTCAGGTCGTTAGGTTACCTTTCCATCTTTCAGTCTGATTCTGTTCGTTTCTCAGCCATAAGCTGTAGCCTGTATGCAATGGTAGTCATGCTTATGGGGCATTCCTCAACCTCCTAAGCCGCGTCATTGCAATCGAGATTGACAGGGGTATACAGAGAACAAATCTGCACGAAAGACTTGGCGTCAGAGCTTGCATCTAGTTAGTTGATTTGTTTGTAGGTGATTGGATAAAAGATGGAGTACTGGAGGAACACGAGGATGACCTTCAAGTCTTGAAGTCAGTGGTTGAAATGCGAAGATCACCAGTTTCAAGTAGACAACTAATCCTGGTATAGATATTAGATAGGTCTCAACAAGAACGTCTAATCATAACTAGCCATAATCAATTTGTTCATTCAATTGTTTTCACATGCTGGGGTTTTTCCATCAGTGGATGAACCCTTTCTTACCTTTAGAGTGAGTTACAGCGAGCTCACCCGACTGGAATGCGGGGCCAGCAAACACATGTCGAGCAGCCCAGATATGGAATGATTTCTAGAGCTTGATGATTTTCCTTCATTATTCATAGAGAATCATTAGGCAAAGAGTACCTCTTGCTGTCAGTCTTGTTAAGCAGTACCTACCTAGTATTCATCACTGAGATGGTGCACACGTGTAGCCGAACCGGACGTTGTTTGGCTTGATTCGGGCATAGAAGGGCCGGTGTAACTGTTCCCACTAACAAACCGTGGATTGACCTCTTAGTTCAGGAACAATTCAGTCCGAATACTACTTGGCTAGATACATCATGAGCTCAGAATAGTATGAATCACATCCTACTGCTGGGTGAGCAGTACTTTTGCTTCCTGACTGAGAAGTTCTGCAATGAAAGTCGTCCTTCTTGGCCGAAAATGAATGCTTCTGCTTTCTCTGTCTCTATCTTGATCTTGGGAAGCTTTGTCTTTAAATCGAGGCACCATTTGGGACAGTGGGGAATGGCAGATCAGAGACCTTGATAGAGTGTGAGTCTTTTTCCGTTAGTATTAGAAGGATATATATGTATAATGATAGATGAATGAGTTCCATTGTAATATCCAGTTGGCGCAAGTTACTTCTCTTTCCAGATTGAAAGGACTGTAACATGTACAAGGTAGGGAAGACAAATAGATAATAACAACTAAGTGCGACATGCTAGCCGATGGATGTAACGCAAACATAGGACAGCTTCCTAGTGGATGAGGGAGCGTTAAAGGCTTTTCACTTTACCTTAGACTTCTTCCTATTCAGACTACGCGGAAGTCTGAGGCATACCTAGGTGTGGAAGCTTGCATGAATACTTCATTCCTCACAACATACCCTTCTTCCTCACTCTGAAGGGGAATCTTCTTCCTCTTTTCTAGCTGGGACGGGGTCTTGTTGCATCTGCATCCGTCTCATCATTTCAGCAGCTTCGAAAGCATACTTGCACTTCATCCTCAGCGCCCCACCATAACGGTACATGACGAACGGGAACGGCATGCAAGCGAATGTTAGAAAGGCCGGGATAGATGTCGCCCATTGGGCTTTTAGCGAGTCATACAACTGGGTGGTGAACAAGGGAAACACGGCACCGACGATTGAGCGGAAGATGGCGGCAGCTGCAAGAACGGAGGCTGCGTAGATGGTGTAGGAATCAATCAGGTAGTTGACGATTGGCAGGATAACGAGGACACAACCGAAGCCAAAGGGTGCTGAGAGGACGATGCTGACGGACCAGTGAATGCTGGGGTAGTTGGTCCATGCAAAGGCGAACATGCCGACTGGCAAGGCAACAGCACCAACAGTGGCTGGTGGTAGTCGTGATTCCGCAGTTGATTTTTTAGCCAGTAAGAGCTTCTTGTAACGCCCATTGTTGTCGTAGATAGCATAAGCCAATCCTAGAATAATACCAACAGCAATACCCATAAACGCAAGCCCTCCGATGCCCTCGCTCCATCCACGCTCCTCATTATAGACGATAGGCATGGCACCCATGAACATGTAGATAGTGCCGTAAATGATGGCCATATAGAGCGAGGCCACTAGTACAATAGGTTCTCGCAAGAGCAAAACCCAAGGCCGGTTCAGGGCTCTTTGAAAGACCTCAGACGGCTTCTTTCTGCCCTGACTCTTTTCGAGAACACTGATGTAAACTTCGCCATCAACTTTGGACAATTTCTTTGCCCTTCTGATCAGCAGCACCGGGCCATATGTCTCGGGGACGAAAAGAACCCCAAGAATGCCTATTACGCCTGATTAATGGTGTTTCAGGAGCAGAATAAACGCTGGGAATTACCTATCACTCCTATAAAGATACAGCACAACCCCTGCACCCACCTCCATCCAACGTTTTCAGAAACGAACCCGCCGACGACAGGGCCAAGGATGGGACCAAGAAAGGGCGCGACACAGTAGAGTGTCATAGCAAGGCCTCGCTGAGCCGGGGGGAAGAGATCTGCGATAGCACCCCCCGAGTTGACCAGCGGCGAGCTACCGAATGTGCCGCCGAAGAATCGCAATATCAGTAGGGTGGCGACGTTTTGGCTTCCAGCAGAACCTCCAATGAAGGCCACCATGGCGACGTGGGAAATGACCCAGAGGATTTGTCTGCCATAAAGTTCAGATCTTCAGGTGTTGCAGGCAGTTAGCACAAGGACGATAGCTGCGTATGCCAGAATAAAAAAAAAGCTCACTAGAAAAGGGACCGTCAGCCTTGTGTATCTGGAAGTAGACAAAACAAAGGGAGGGTTTGCTAACCAAGGGACCCCATACTGCCGGGCCAATTGCAAATCCAAGCACAAAAAGAGAAAGGCCGACTGTAAAGACCTCTGTGCTAATGTCGAATTCCGGAATGATTTCGTTGGCGGACACGGAGTATGCGGAAGACGTGAACGTGACGGCGAAGACAGACAAGGTCACAATCATTGTGATGAGCCATTTCCGGGACTGAGACCAGTTCATGGGGTTCTGAGGATCGTCCTTTTGGAACTCAACCACGAAAGGGTCTTCCTCAGTGCCTTGGCCATCGTAGAGATGACTCTTCTCGGCCTCGCCAGGATCGGCTGCTGTTTTGGATTCAGCTTGTTGAGACATACTTCTGCTGACTTAGAGCAGGCAAAATCTGTTTAAGAGAACAAAAGATGAACAAAAGAGATTGCGGTATGTTCAGCTCGTAATCTGCCATGGCTTCGAGTGATTTATACTAGATGTCAGTATCGAAGAACAAACACATCAAGAAGCAACTATCAAAAGACGGAGCTGCATTTCATTGGCCATCAATCTCGAAGTATTCAATGACAGGATGTATGTTTGATTGGCTGAGAAGTTAATTCTAAGTTTGTCATCTGGATCAAGACCCCACTACAGGATTAACTTTAGCCAATTATACTGCTTTCCGCAGTAGAAGCGAAAGTCTCGCGGAGCAAACTGTGATTGGCTCAAATCGAGCTCCGCTAAGGTACTCCGTACTGGTACCGAACCACATTCTCAACTCCACTGGTCCGTATATTTGTTGTCTCCTCTTTGAACTAACCTGACTATTACTTACCACCCGCATAACTTGGTGGAGGTGACTATGAGTACGATGATTCAAGATGAGGGAAAAAGGCACGACGTACCGTTGAAGCCACTACGCAGACAGCGATTGAGAATCTCAAACGCTTGTCAAGCTTGTCGTTTGAGGAAGGCGAAATGCGACGGCGGGCGTCCGGGTATTCTTGTGGCTCCTTTCAAAATGATCTTCTCACTCGCTTGAGACTGACCGATACATGTCATTTTTGCAGCCTGTGCCAGATGCCTGGGCAGAGGAAAGACATGTACGTATAGTCGAAATCCAGTCACCGTTCGGCAAGTGGAAACCAAGCGCAAGCCCCAAGTCGAACACGATCCATTAATTCGGAGTGATGTTCTTGTTTCGGCCTCATCTGAGTCGTCTCCAACTTTGCGCACTCCCTCACTCAAGACCCCATTGAAATTAACCAACAAGACCCCGTCGGCGGCTGAACTATCCTCTACATTGGAGCACTTAGATGAAGACCAAGAGCCAGACCCGGACCCAGATCAGGCCCGCGAGTGCTACACCGCACATGGGCGGTTTGCTGGCGAAGTCACAGCAGCAATAGATGTGAGGGCTGGTCTTGCTCCGGCTGCCACATCACACCTCGTCCCGTTCGTAGATGCGCCCTTGTTCGGAGAGATAGACCTGCACTCTCCTCCGTACAATGTCTCTGATTTTCCTGCTGGATTACCTCCTCGCGCATATGCTGATAGGCTCGTCCGTATATATTGGCAATATGTAGATCCTGTGGAGCCCATCTTGGGCCGAGAACGCTTCTTCCGCGACTATGAGGCGTCGTACTCAAAAACTCATGCATTGCTCCACGCGGACCGTGACGTCTGGTTCGGCATACTCAATGCTGTCTTTGCCCTGGCAGTGCAGAGGCAAGAATCGATCCCTCTACAGAAACGGGATGAAGAGTCGCATCACTATTTTCAGCGCGCGTGGGCACTTCTCCGACCCGAAACTATTCTCTGGGAGCCTGGAACGATCGAGCTTGTACAGTGCTTGATTCTCATGAACCGATACCTCCATTGCACCAACAACCAACAGAAAACATGGATGACGGCGGGGCTGGCGACACGAATCGCCCAGAGTATGTGTTGTCATTTGGCCGAGACGTCTTCAGCGAAAGATTCTTGCAGCGACACGCAGTTGAAACAGCAGGTTTGGGCTAGCTGTGTTGCCTTGGACCGGTAAGCTCCTTGGTAGACGTAAATTCAAGCAAGTATTGCCTTCCAATCATAGCTAAACTCGACCCTAGATGCGTTTCCTGGTCACTCGGCAGGACATCGGCGCCGTCTCTGATACCCTTACCAAACAGGGCCAACTCCATGTGCTTAGGCGGCAGCGACCAACACAGCGGTAGGTATGCCGAGCGTCTCGCACGGGAACTGGAACTTCACGAAATTGGCAATCAGATTCAGTTGGCACAGACACAGACTCGGAACACTCTCGCTGCCAGATTGGGACTGCCACGTCTGTATCAACAAGACGAATACCACACCGTGGCGGTACAGCTAGACGCCTGCCTCGACAAATGGGAGAAAGATCTTCCCAGCGATTGGAAGTTGCAAAACCTTCAAAAGGTTGTCGACAGGGGGTCTCGAGCAGAACGATATTTACTTCACCTTCGGTAAGAGAAAACGGACTGGACCCTTCTCTTTCGCGTGACCTTGCATCTTAGTCCTGCTGACGCCTGTGCACTAGCCTTCTTCACTCTCGAATCTACCTGTACAGGCCCATGCTCGCACGCTTCTACTCGAGTAAATCCCACACGGCAACAGGTCAGGCAACATCCACGCCTCCCAGCCTAAGCGACCGGCTTCTCAGGGAATGTGCTGGAATGTGCGTTGAAACAGCGCAAAGGGTCACATCTTTGATCATCGAGACAATTGAGCCAAATGAACCAATGGGTCTCCTGCCATGGTGGTACCGAATCTACTATTTACACATCGCGGGAACCAACTTTCTGGCAGCCATGTTCCGATCGGACCTGTTCACCGAGTCGGTATCGCAATCTTGGAAAGATGTCATGTCGGCCCTCCGCACGCATGAACATTTGAGTACATATGTCCAACAATGCATCCGGACCTTTGAAAGGCTCTCCACGAGGATCCTGGGGACGAGATATCCTACACCAGATGGCAGTGGGGATGCACCGCTTGAGGAGGCAATTTCTGGGTCCTTGTTTGACGATATTTTCCAGGATTTGGGTGTCGATTGCGATAACTTCCTCTTTGGCATGGAGGATTACACTAATGGTTAGCGTTATTAGGTGCGCTACCACCCCATATTCGGCTTCTATAGTCTGAGAGCTCGGGAAACCAGGCAATGTAGATAAACCGATGATATATCGGGTTGTGTTGATTGTCATGACTCTACAAAGATCTCGGTTTTCTTCATATCTGGAAGCCTCAAAATCTTGTCCTCGAGATTCATGGTGGATAAAGGAAAAAGCGTTCTGGTTGGGCAATAGGGTACGAGGATCGCCATCGACAGTTTAAAGTCGGGAAACTCGAGGGATCTTTCAACATAGAGGAATAGCCTATCCTATCCTATGTGTCTAGAGATCTACATTTGCATCACATATCTGAGTGTTTAGGACAGATTGTTCTGACTTCTGAATACGTATTTGATTAGCTTCATAACCTAGCAGCTGAGAGATTTTCGCGCTTCTGGGAGGGAGGTTGAGTTGAGCTGTTCTAGTGGATAGTGTGGGTGCCCAGGGCCCTCAGGCAACATGAAATTGGAAGACACGTGAAAGTTTTAACCACTAACAATCCTCGATTGATATTGCGATTGTGATCATTTCTCTGTGGATTGGTGGATTGGCCACCTCCTGGTCCGCAGAGGTCTACTTAGTTCTGGAACCCAGTAACTGCAAGTTTCCAATTGTACCTGAATTGTCCCGTCTGTCCTGACTTCTGTGGCGTAGCAACGGGTGAATTGACTTTTTGGCAGAGCGCTTGTCACAGCCTCAGGAGTCAGCCTTCTTCCAAAAAAACACCATGGTCTGCAGATCTGGTTTGGCGGGCCATAAAAACTCCATGCCTCAATTGATCTTCGCTTCCCATACTTTCCTGAGCATGAGATAGAGCAATCAATTCCGTTGGACTCATGCATCGTTGATATTGTCGCCTGTTGACACTTTCCACCGCTCTCTAGAGCAGATGTTTGATTAAGGCTCGTGGGCTGGTCGACCACTGGGAAAGGATGACAGGACGCCTCCTTTCCACCGTTACTACCAAGAAGGGCCAGCTCACGTCTTCTGTTTATTCTCTGCAGCCAGAGGATGACACACCATCGAAGCCTTGGTTCGCTGTAATCAGCCTCAGACCATTAACGCAGAAGAAGATCATCATCCTTGGGATAACAGGGTTCCTGGTGATAGCGATCATCGTCGTGGTGATAACTGTTCCGATCGTCCTACTTCGTCATCGAGAGCCTCCCGACTATCCGAGTTATAAGGACGAGTCGAACCGACCGATTCGCGCCATATACAATTTTCCCGATCCTGGGATGATCCGCGTCAATGGCACGTGGTATTCCTATGCAACCAATGCGGCCATAAACAATTCTGACGTTGCCCATGTTCCGGTCGCTACATCTCAGGACCTAAAGAATTGGACGCGGTTGGATGGTCACGATGCGATGCCTACATTGGCAGATTGGGAAATGGGCGTGAATCACTGGGCTCCGGATGTCATTCAGCGAGTATGCACCGGGCCATAACGATTCTTTTGAGACATATCGTATTCTGACAGCTTATCTACAGAATGACGGTAAATTCGTGCTATATTACTCTGGGGAATTGAAGGACTGGAAGCGCCATCATTGCATTGGTGCCGCAATCTCAGAGAACGAAGACCCTCTCGGACCCTACCTGCCCATCTCGAAACCTCTTGCTTGTCCCCGGGAACATGGAGGTGCCATTGACCCGTCGCCATTTCGAGACACGGACGGAAAACTGTACGTCACGTACAAAAATGATGGTAATAGCATCGGCCACGGCGGCGACTGTAACAATGGCAAGAAACCCATTGTCAAAGTCTCCATCATGCTTCAGGAGCTACGAGATGACGGTATCACCCCGGTTGGTGACCCTGTCGAAATTCTCAAGAACGAAGAGGAAGATGGGCCTCTGGTCGAGGCTCCCAACATCATCCGGACCGACCAGGGCTATTATTACCTTTTTTTCTCGTCTCATTGCTTTACTTCTCCCAAGTACGATGTCAAGTACGCCTACTCGACGTCTTTGAAGGGGCCGTATAAGAGGGCCCCTCGCGCCTTAGTCAAGACGGGGGACTTTAACCTGACGTCTCCTGGGGGAGCTACCGTCGCTCCCAACGGGACATTTATGATATTTCATGCCAATTGTGCACCAAAGAGATGCATGTATGTCACGGGGATAGATATAGGTGCAGACAACTTGATCACACTTAGTGGGCTCAAGTGATGCCATGCTGGCCATAGCATCGAATTGAATACTGGAGACGATAACTCTTACCATACCGCATTTTTTCTTCCTTTTCAGCGCTCATGACCTGTGCATCGTCTTGAAATGAACCTCTATAGTCCATTCTTACTCGAAAGTACATACCTACCTAGCTGACTCTCAGGACGTAGCGGGAGCATCGGGGACCTGCCAAACGTGGCAGCCAATCAGACGTCCTAAAAATGACGCCATTAGCCCTCTGGAGGTCTGCGGGGCCCTGAGGCAGCTCTCCGCCTGCGCAATGCGGAAATTCAAAAGAAAGCACATATAAACACTGTAGGCCAGAATGATGGCTTCTCCACCCCATTCATCAGCAGTCCAATTCACCTGGAGCATTCAGCTCTTGCTCGATAGTTGCCTCGCTTTGATTTTGGCGAAAGAAAATGAGCTCTCTCCAAGGCGTGGCACGCTCAGCTCCTCGCGGTCTCAAGTCCATCGGGCTGTGGAGACAGTGCGAAAGTATCACGGCCAGTTTCACCACTGCAAAAAACCGATTTCAAATCAGCACATTGACACCAGGCACGGCTAATCGTCGCCTGTTACACTCTGCTCCTATTCGGAAAGGACAAACTGCCACCGCCGAAAATCTTTCAACGCGAGATTCATCGAACCCGGCACTTTCATTTCCTTGTCTCGACGCCCAGGACGCGAAGTCGGCGCTGCTCTCGGCCAGATCGATCGAGTCGGGTCCGGAACCTTCATATACGTCCGGGAAACATGAGAACTTCCACTGTGAGGAGCCAATGCTGCTGGACTGGGGTGGTGTCCTGCCAGAATTTGATATCGCCTACGAGACATGGGGTCAGTTGAACGAGGACAAGAGCAACGCTATTCTGTTACATACTGGTCTGTCCGCGTCGAGTCATGCACATAGTACCGAGGCCAACCCGAAACCGGGATGGTGGGAGAAATTCATCGGTTCTGGCAAGCCGTTGAACACGGACAATCATTTCGTTATCTGTACAAATGTTATTGGGGGTTGTTATGGGAGCACGGGGCCGTCGTCGATTGATCCGTCCGACGGCAAGAGATACGCGACGCGGTTCCCCATTCTTACACTGGATGATATGGTTCGAGCACAGTTCCGCCTACTGGACTCGCTAGGGATTCAGAAACTGTACGCCTCCGTTGGCTCCAGCATGGGTGGGATGCAGAGTCTTGCGGCGGGAGTGTTGTTCCCCGAGCGCATCGGAAAGATCGTGAGTATCAGTGGATGCGCCCGGAGCCACCCGTACAGTATCGCCATGAGACACACCCAGCGCCAGGTGCTGATGATGGACCCGAAATGGAACCGCGGTTTCTACTACGACTCGATTCCGCCTCACTCAGGAATGAAACTCGCCAGAGAAATCGCAACAGTCACGTACAGGAGCGGGCCGGAATGGGAGAAGCGGTTCGGACGCAAGCGCGCTGACCCCAGCAAACAGCCAGCCTTGTGCCCGGACTTCCTCATTGAGACCTATCTCGATCATGCTGGCGAGAAGTTCTGCCTCGAGTACGACCCAAATAGTCTGCTCTACGTGTCCAAAGCCATGGACCTGTTCGACCTCGGCCGGTCGCAGCAGGCAGAGACCAAGAAGCGCAGACAGGAGTTTGAGGCTCGTATCGCCCAAGGCGGCAAAACACTCCGCTACAACGATGCCTCGTGCAGCTTGACACTACCTGAAAAGCCTTACGAGGAACAACCCTCCGCAACCGATTCCGGCTCCTCGGCGGACGAATCAGTCGCCGCAGGCGAGCAAACAGATGCACCTCCCGCCGACCTCGTCGCCGGACTCGCGCCGTTGAAGAACCACCCGGTCCTGGTCATGGGTGTTGCCAGCGATATTCTCTTCCCCGCGTGGCAGCAACGTGAGATCGCCGAGACCCTTCGCGCGGCTGGAAACAAGAACGTCGAACACATCGAGCTGGGCGAGGACATCTCCTTATTCGGACATGACACTTTCCTGCTCGACTTGAAGAATATCGGCGGCGCCGTTGAGAGGTTTTTGCGCTGATTTGCGCTTGTACAGTCTATACCTTGTTCTGTGTCTGTGTCTCTGTGGCACAGTCGATGATGAATGACATGATGCATCTGAGCGTACATTTCTTTTAGAGTTTTATTGGATATGCGATTCACCATCTACATACACCCTTCAGTTGAGTCTAGCTAGTTAATCCACGATTATCGATATCATTCACCATAGATAATAGATGGACGCTCCTTGACACAGAACAAATAATAGCACAGCCCTCAGATTAGCTCTCAGGTTCTCATTGGTTTCCAGGCATAAATAGAATGTGTGTATACACGTGATGGCCGGATACCATACAACTTTGGCTTTTGTTTCATACTCGTCATCGGGCTGGCATAAAAAGAAAAAAACAAGAACGACAAAAGAGTGTGTATCACGGTATAAAAGGGAGTATCAGAGGACTTGACAAGCTGCAGGTATTAGTCTAGTAGACTTCTGGGACCATTGTCTCCCAGCCGATTACGAGGTCATTGATAATGCTTTTGCGGTATTTATCTGTCCGTCTGCATCTCGAAAACGAGTTCCAAAACAACTTAAGGGACAGAGAGCTGTAGTTTCACAGCATGGCATCATTCACTTCTCTTGTTGACAGTTAGCAGGGCCAACATGGCGGTAATTTTAGCTGAGACCGCGAATCGAGATATCGTATGAGATCGCTGGGTAGGTATAACTAGAAGGAAGATGAGTATATCAAATGAAGAAAGTCCCGCTGCCGGCCATATCAGATTGAAAACTACCTTTGTAATTTTCGACCCCTCATCGGTAGGTACGCTCGGCATCGTTTCGTTATCCGCGAAACAGATGGGCAATGACACCTCGGAGTTTATGCAAGGATTGTCATCATCGGCTCTGGCGTTGAGAGGTTTCGGTTATCTGGAGTCAAAAAAATAAAGAATGAGAGAGGGAGGGAGGGAGGGAGAAAGAGACCGAGAGGAAGAGTTAAAGAGGGAAAGAGAAATATGTGTAGAAACTGTGTGAGTTACGAGAGCCCTGGCAGCATGGATCCCTGCCTTCTCAAGTATCCTGAAGTGATATCCAATGTCCAATCCACGCCATAAGAGGATGGCATCATCGCCAGAAGGATAGGGCGGGCAGTATGATCACTCTGGCAAAGATTGTTCTCGAAATCAATACCATTAGGACAAGAAGAGGCCAAACTTTCGCTAATCTCTTGGATCTCTGTTCAACTCAGTCACCCACATACAAAGGCCATGTCTTCTTCCATTCTCAGCGCAGGCGCCGCGAAGGATGAAGTCCATGGGCTGGAACCCGTTTGGTTCAGTTGTGTCATGAGTGCTCTTGTGATGGTTTTATCGTCATCGAGATAGGAAAAGTTTTCTTCTCAGATCTGTGCCAGGTACTGTTAGACAACGAAGGGTGACGATGTGATTTGCAATTAGTGCGCAACTTACCCATGTGGCTGAATGAGATGGACATGACATCCTGTGTTGTGAACTGTCGGAAGAGTCTCGAATCCCGATGCCTTTTGGACACGCCTGGACGAGGCACGTGATCATACATCATGGTCCACTTTAAGCTTCGAGAAAGTCCACAGAATGAGCAAACTACGTCAATTGCCAAACACATGATTGTGTTGTGAGTTTCTTCCTCGTTTGATTTTGATACGTACATCCAAGGTCGGTCGGTCGTTCGTGTGAAGCATTGTGTCTCTTCGGGGGAATTGTCGCAATTGTCGCACTTTTATGTCAATTCGGAAGAACCAAACTGGATCAAGGCGGATCTGATACTTGCGGCAAATGTCCTCGTGGCTCCAGCGCCAGGTTGGCCAACAGCAGGCTCAGCTTGCAGTCACTGCTGCGATCTCTGGGGCCGCCGTGGCCGGCGCAATATTCGGCTATCAAGCACTGAGAAGGAAGGAAGCTGTGCAGCATCTCAAAGCTTCAATCCCTCCAATTGATGAAAGGCATCATGCAGAAAAGGTAACCTAACTGCGCCGATTGACTGAGGGCTTACGCTGATTACTGCTCTACTTGAAGCTCACAGAGTACGGTACAGCGGCGTCATCAACACACTTGAGTAAAGAGGACGAACGCAGCGCGGCTCTTGCGCAAAGAGCGCAAGAGGGTGACTATGATGACGGTTGGTTCAATCTCTAACGGCCCTTCCCTGGTAACCACGGTACTGACTCCACGGGCTTTGTTTCAGATCTCATACTCGAACAACTCGCCCGTAACCGCGTATTTCTCACCGACGACGGCCTAGCGAAACTCCGTTCATCATTCATCATTGTGGTTGGGTGTGGTGGCGTGGGCTCGCATGCTGTCGCCTCGCTTGCCCGCTCGGGCGTCTCGAAGATTCGCCTGATCGACTTCGACCAAGTAACATTGTCTTCTTTGAATAGACATGCTCTCGCTACTCTGGCCGACGTGGGCACACCCAAGGTGCATTGCATTAAAAAGAGACTGGAACAGATTGTCCCCTGGGTCAAGTTTGACTGTAGGAACGAACTCTTCGGTGGATCTGTTGCTCCAGATCTACTTGCTCCGTGGTCCTGGGATGACAGCGACAAGGGACGGAAGCCAGACTACGTGCTTGACTGCATCGACAACATCACGTCAAAGGTTGAACTGCTGCACTATTGCCATTCCAACTCTATCCCCGTGATATCGTCAATGGGAGCAGGATGCAAATCCGATCCTACACGCATTATGGTTGGCGATATCTCACTGAGTACTGATGACCCTCTGTCGCGCAGCACTCGACGACGCCTCAAGCTCCTGGGGGTCAACTCGGGAATCCCCGTCGTATTTTCAACGGAGAAACCCGGTCCTGGAAAGGCTAGTCTTTTACCACTTGCCGAGGAAGAATTCGCCAAAGGACAGGTTGGTGAGCTCGGCGTGCTGCCCGACTTTCGTGTTCGCATTCTTCCTGTCTTGGGAACCATGCCTGCTGTTTTCGGATACGCGATTGCCAATCACGTCATCTGCGACATCTCAGGCTATCCTAATGATTACAATGTCGGTGGAAAAGGCCGGGAAAAGCTCTATGATAGCATCATGGCATCCCTACAAGGATTGCATGAAAGATTGGCCCGGGCTGAAGCCGGGCATGATCTCGTTGGGCTTCGTATTCCTATCAGCAAAGATGATGTTGGATACCTCGTGGAGGAGATATGGAGGGGCAGGAGTGCTATTAGCAACCTGACTAACCGGTTGATACTGGTACCCTGGCAACGGCCGGCTCGGGGCTTCTTGCCTGATCCGGAGTGGGAAAAGGAAGGACAGAAGTTTATTCCGATTGATTTGAAGAACCTCGTTTGCATGACCAAGGAGGAGGGCGCTCGCCATGAGCGGGAGGTCCTCCGAGGTGGAAAGGATGTGACAGAGGTATATGACGAGAAAGTCCTGGAAAAGGTTAAGAGGCGTATGGAAGAGGTGGAAGTTCATGAAAAATTCCGCTAATGTATCATAAGCTAGCTGTATAGAAATTGTTTTTACGAATCTGACGGTCTATTACTTACGACTTTATGTGTCTGATCTGCCATAGTACTTTGATACTACTGTGACGACTGCATCGAGATAAAGATGGATTACATAACCAAACTGAGTCAGACGATGCTCGACTAGTCCCTAAAAGGAATAGTCTTCAAGCCATTCACCGACCCGATTCGCTGGTTGAGCCTCAGGCAGACAGCCACTCAAGCCAGGCTCCACTCGAGGCGGTGGAGATATGCGAGCTAATAATAAGACAGCCGATGAAGTACGTAACTCATCACGAGAGAAACCTGCTTTCTTCCATCTCTACAATTTACCGTTCCATGCAGGTCCATGGTTGATTGTTCAGCTCACGAAGTCGTCTTAGGACATACATGCGAAGCCCCGACCCTGCCTGCCATTGAACCGTTGCGGCGTTCATCGCCCAATCGCTGATGCCTGGCGACATCCCGCCCATGGCGACTTACACAGACAGGGAGAGCCTAGAGATCTCCGACGACTACTCAGACGATGGATTCCCACCCTCGCCGCCAGGCTACTCCTATCCAGTGAACAGGTACACCCGCCCGCTCGTCGACTATGTGCGTAATGGATGGCAAACCAGCGCCAAATACGCCTCCCTCTCCGTTTCCCCCGACAGGTCCGACTCCCCGCGATGGGTGCAGATGTTCATGTCTATGGTGACGGCCCCGCGCTTTCGCCGATACGCGATGATCTACCTGGTGCTCCTGGTGTCGTGTCTGGCGGGGTGGATGTTTGTGCTCTCGCCGCGGCTGGAGGAACACGAGGCGCTGCTGCACTCGTTAGATCCGTCGAACAAGGACGAGGTGGGGGGTTGGTTTGGTATGAATGCACTGCCGAGATTCGACGATATCACACATATGATGGATCTGGATGCGTCATTGTTGCCTGCCGTAAAGGCGCAGAAGGACGGACAGCCTAGCTCGCGGAGGTTGATTTTCATCGGGGATGTTCATGGCTGCAAAGATGAGCGTGCGCTACTTCCCTTTTCCTTCTTTTCTTTTCTTCTTGTGTCATGGCGTAACTAATTGATGAGGGCAGTGGAACTCCTTCTCGACGAAGTCTCCTTTGACCACGAGCGCGATCACCTCGTCTTCGCCGGCGACATGATCAACAAGGGCCCCGACAGCCCCGGGGTCGTCGACCTCGCCCGCCAATACGCCGCCTCCTGTGTCCGGGGGAACCATGAAGACCGGGTGCTTTTGCTGCGCCACGACATGGAGGCATCGAATACCCTCCCGCCGGACTCGGACGGCGACATCAGCCCAGAACTTTTCTTTGGGCTGGACACGAAAGAGCGCGCGCTCGCGCGCCAGTTGTCCAACGAACAGGTGCAGTGGCTTGACGCTTGCCCCGTCATCCTGAACGTGGGCCAGATCCCGGAAATGGGACAGGTGGTCGTCGTGCATGGGGGGTTGGTGCCGGGCGTGGAGCTCGACAAGCAGGATCCCTCTAGCGTAATGAACATGCGGACCATCGATCTGGATACGCATGTGCCTAGCTCGACGCGGGACGGGACGAAGTGGACCAAGGTATGCGCTGCGCTTCCTCGATTTCGCTCGCACATTCCTAAACTGACAATGGCAGCTGTTCAATAAACATCAGTCCCTGCTGTATTCTAGTCTGGAGGGTTCCGTGCCGGACCCCAAGTCGCAGGTTATGACCGTGATTTACGGTCATGATTCGAAGAATTCCTTGTCCCTCAAGACGTATACCAAGGGTCTGGACTCTGGGTGCGTCAAGGGTGGGAAGTTGACGGCTATGGTTGTCGAGGATGGCGGGAAGCAGAGCGTCATTCAGGTGAGATGTCGCGATCATCGGAAGGAGTAGTTTTGGATTCGTTTTTGTCTTTCTTGATCTGTAGCTTTGGGTGCATCTTCATGCATTGTCTGGTGTTCGGGCGTCTACATTCAATCTTGTCAAGAGATCGGCATTCGTGTACAAGTACTTAACTTGATACCTGTAGATATAATACGCATACATTTTTTGGCTGGTACCTCTCTGCTTGTCTTACATTATTCTCGAAGTTGAACAAGTAAGAATAAATTGAGATCTGATGACCGTCGAAAAAACACTTAAGTGGGAGCCGAGCGATTCCAACTCCCATCAACGTCCCAAACAACCGGCTTGGTAAAATCTTCGTACCACACTCCACCCAGCGCATTCACTTTGATATACCCGAAGCGGAAATATTCAGGTTCCTCCGCCCTATGTCTCGTCCAATTGAATGATTCTACTGACCCATCGCCTGACCGGAAAGCATGGAACCTCTCCACGTCGTTGACAAGCACACTCATTCCATCCGCCTCGTCCGTCAAATTCAGAAAAGAGAAGACGAGCTCGTGCGCAGAAACAACCAGAGGGGCACCGATCTGCGGAAGCGCACTTCCCAACTCCGCACCGTCGAGCAGCGCGGCAGGCGTCTGAAGAATACTATCGAACCCCCAGCGGGCGATTCCGTTGATGAACAGTCCCATCAGGAGCCCGGAGTACAACAGACTCGGACGGGTCTGCAGGGTCGTCCCGGGGAGGAAGAGCAAGCTGAGGATGTAGTGGTGGATGCGGAGATTCATGTGCGGCACAACGAGGAGCGCGAGAACGGCGGCGGCCATGACGCCGTAGACGGCGAGCATTTTGGGGAGACGGCCTTCATTGCGGAAGGCAATGGCCTGCGTGATTGCGATTGTGCATAGGAGGGCGACGATGATGATTAGGGCAGGTATGGCGCCGGGCTGCTGCTGGATATCGTGGGGCGTGAGGCGGGATATGGGGATCTTGTCGAAGGTGTCGGTGTTGAGGGCGCCGACCCAGCAAGGCCCCAGCCAGAGGATGGTCTTATCCCAGTGGGCGTCTAGATCTTTTAGGGTGTGCCGGACGCAGAAATAGTACAAGGCGAAGCCGACGAAGGCGCAGGGGAGGAATCTGCCTAGGGCGATGGAGACGAGCTCGTAGTAATTTGGAGAATAGGGGGGATCGGACGAAAGGGCAACTTGGAAGTAGACGACGACGAACATTGAAGCGTAGAATGCCGCCGGAGAAGTGATGAAAAGTGAGAGCAATACTGAGACTACCACGGAGAAGGCGAACAGCGGCCAACGGATGTCCTGGCAGTCAAGGCCACCGTCGTCTGTGGGCCCCTCCCCGTCAAAGGTGAAGGACAAGGGAAAATTAGAAGGAAATGCAATGCTTGAGATGCCGTTTCTTTCCACAGATGGAAAATTGGACTGTTCACCCGTCCGACGGAGGACCCCGCAGCCGCCTTTCGCATCACTAATGAGTCCCGCATGTAGCGCAGCAGGACAAATGGCAGAGTCACCGCGGTACACGCCGTGGTCGCTGCCATTTCCTCCTCTGAGCCCACCACCGATGACTAGAGTCCGGTAATTGATCTCCTGCGGGCCAATGAAGTATGGTTCGAGAACCATTGCTGACGAACAACTCGCAGGGCAGCGGAACGCAAATGCGCCGTCATCGAACGGACGACATGTGTCGCCGTTTAGACCACAGTCGGTGGCATTGGACCTATATCATCAGCGTGCGTTATTTTGAGTGTGGAAGGAATGACTGTAGCTTACCATAGTCGACTGTGACACGATAGCTTGACGGGATCCCCATAACCCGAAATGTCCGAGCTGGCAGTTGCAGAATGTAACGACACTATGAAAACCACTCCCCAGAAAGCCAGACAAGACAGAAGAAGCAAGACCTTGCCGATAGTACTGGGGAAGAATCTCTCCACCAGACGGCCCGGCGCCGTCTGCCAGCGGGGCAGCAAAGGGGTGATCTGATATTTACGAGGTGGCGAAGGCCCCTGGACCCATGACCAGATCGCAGATGCGGAACATGAAAATCGACTTGAGGATCTGGGATGTTGTTGATGCTCGTGGACTGGCAAGAGTGGTTCCCTTATGCAGTGTCCCTGGCCGGCTCGTGCCGACTCGGCGCTCCCGCGAGCTACCGGCGTAAAGTGGCTGTTCTCAGAACTCTCTTCATGGTCGAGGATTTCCAGCGGATATTCCTGGATTTCACGAGGGACTTTCTCGTAGGGAGATGAATCTCTAGAGCTTGCGATTGAGGAGGACTCCTGGCCAGATGGCATCTTTGATTCTGGGGTATGGTGGAGGAAGATCAAGTAAGACACAAAAAATGGAGGATGGGCCCACCTTAGTCACATATCATCACTCATACTACGAGACATTCTCTGTCTTATCTCTATACATCCTCCATGCATTGAGAACGATTGAATGAAAAGTAAAGTCATATTAAGCGTATATATCACATAGAGTATATTACCTTAAAGGAGCAATAATAATATGCCATCAACATGCCACATGAATCGTTAGCACACAAGAGGGTATCAAATCAGCAGATAACCAGCGCAACAGAAATTCAAAATCATCAACTCGTTTGCCATGTCGACCACCACGCTATTTTCCAAAGTGAGCCATGATAACTCTCAGGGGTCGTGAGGGTTACAGTCGTCGTGAGTTGGCGCTGTAAGGAACGCCTACGAAATGTTGTCGAATGTTTGATAGACGCAACCGTCCACCGCAGGTCAATGCCCGAGACAAGGACAGAAAGTGTCATCATGATGGAAGACAGAATCCCGGCTAGACAGCGGAGCGGCCGAAACGACGACGGCGACTATAGAGCATGTTAACTTGTCATATTTCCAAATGTTGGCGCTGTCAACTTACTGATAGCCATCAGCATTGGCGCCCCTCACGCGGAAGGTGAACCAGATTCCCTAGCAGACGCCGTCAGAATCGAAATGCTTGGTCACAGAGTTCATAATACGAACCACAAGAGCGGAGGCGAGCCACACGATGGCCGAGAGGAAGCTGAATGCTTCGGCGGCCTTCCAACGACCACAGGAATTGGTGGTGTGGGTGGTAAAATGCCAGTACCAGATACTGCCGCAGTTCAACTTGTGAATGGCATCGACAAGAATGCCAAAAGCGGCAAACCAGGCGAGAGAGATGACCACATCAACTGTAGGGTTTTTTCCTATTAGCGACAAGGTATCATCGTGTGCAAGTAAGCAGGGAAAGAAGACATACACGGCCAGGAGAAGAAGCCGGAAGAGAAAGGTATCAGCCATATGAGACCGAGTAGTATGGATAAGCCGGCGACGACTTCAGTGTAGATCCACCGTGCTTGTGGCCATGCATCAACATGGGCGAACTGGTGGAGATAGTAGCCGATGATGCCTGCGACAACCTTGAATCACCATAGAGTCAGTTGCGCTCCAGTCATTTGATCGGTCTGGGTTACATACCGCAGCAAAGGCAATCTCTGCGACACGCAGGACAATGGAGACTAGACGCGAGATGACAGGCATTGCGATATGCGAGATTATTGAATTAGATGGTGGTAGAAAAGATGTGGTCCTTTTTGGACAACGAATAACCTCAAGGCCTCGTTATTATAAACGATTATTTGAGAACGAATTGTACAGAAAGTAAATAGAAGAGGGAAAAGAAACAAGAAAAAAAAGGAGGTGAGTGCAGTTTAAAAGCTTCAGCCGGCGCAGTCGTCACACCTGATGATGATCATCGCAAGTACTACCTTAGTCTCTCTCTTTTTTTCCATCTCCTTCGGTGCTGTCTCTGCCATCTCTGCCATCATCGCATGGGCACGACATCTTCTTTTCAAACCGATTGGCTGCCTGCG
This sequence comes from Aspergillus thermomutatus, assembly GCF_002237265.1. NCBI lineage: Eukaryota > Fungi > Ascomycota > Eurotiomycetes > Eurotiales > Aspergillaceae > Aspergillus > Aspergillus thermomutatus. Next base: position 102,162 of record NW_020798073.1, read on the forward strand.
AAACCCTGCGGTCTGCCCAAATTTTCTGGGCACAGAAAATTACTGTCGTGATCAGGGCGGGTTGACCGCTCGTCTGAGTGATGATTGGCGTTACTCCATGGCATCATGCGTTGTCCTAAACTTGAGTCTCTACCGAGTAAGGGACGAGTAGCTAAGGTACACTTCTCGCGACTCTTTTTTACGGCTGGAAGAACTGAGGTTGTACCGTAGTCTAGAAGTGATAGTGCCACAACTAAGGCTGGAGTTCTTCTCCACCAGCTCCACTACTAGGCCATTCCTGGAAATTCTTCTCAAAGCATACCAGGGATATTCTCAGCTTCATTCTTGGGGTTCTTTTTCTCTTCATTTCGAGCTCAGAATCAAACAATCTACCAATGACTGTATTTCACAGAGTATTCTACAGGAAGATAATCATGACCATCTCGCGTTGAAGGTTTGTTATTGTTATTGTTAGAATGACGAAATCCAAGACTCCTTGCTGCCTGACGTCATCCAGAAATGAAATGCAGCAGCCTGGATCATCTGACCTCCACTCCCCCTTCAGCCGTAACGCCGTCGACGTAGCTCAGGATAGGCACTCTATCTGGTGTCTTATCATGAATTGAGGTCATTCAGAAAACACTGCGCGGCTGTCGTGGATACAGTTTATTGATCAGACTTACTGAAGGCGAGCCGGATCCATTGGCTTTCAAGACATTGCCGTAAATTATACATATTAGAAGCCTACTAATACACGATCAAGAATAACCAGCAAACTAGGAAGATCAACCAATCTCGTCAGGTAGACCCTCTCCTCTCATTCTCCAAGAACCATTCCATGATCGTACGGAAACTCCCTTTGGCACCGCTCTCAATAATATCCCCATGGCACGGAATCAACCGATTAAAATCCCACTTATCGATCCTCCTCATTGACTCCGTAAATGCCTTCCGATCCGCACTCGACAGAATATACCACACAAACCGCTTCTGCCACGTCGCCGGCGGCTCCGCCGACATCACCGGGTTGAGGATCTTGGCAAAAATCCCCGATGTCGCGCCCTCCTTCGTCCGCGAGTACTGCTCCCGAGCCGGGAGATTGAACATGAGATCCGCCTCAATGAGCGTGCGCGACCGCTTATGTAGGAAGACTAGCTCCCGCGACGGATGTCCGTACACGTACTCAGTCTCAAACTCCGCGTCGAATTCCTCCGAGATCTTGCGGGATCCTTGATGCTGGTCCTCTTTCCGGAAGATGTGCGTGAACGGCGTGTTCTGGTGCGCTGGGTTCTTCTGCCGTTTCTCCCAGAGGCCTTCCGGGGCGATGATCTCGGCGTCGGGGTATGCTTCTTTCCACGAGGTGAGGTGGATGTGGTGCTCGAGATCTAGTGCGGCGATGTATTTTACCCGGCCCATCTGAGAGATCATCTCGCGGACTTCGGGGGTGAGGTTGACCGGGGAGAAGACGACTAGTGAGCCTGAGGGCAGTTTGACTGTTCGCGCTCGGTCAGCGCTTTGAAATTGGATGATGCTTTCTTTGACGGGACTCACCCAGTGTTCCCCGTCCGCCAAACTTGAAACGTCCAAATCGTGCGAATGGCAGACTCATGGTGATGATGTCGGAGGTGACGTTTCGAATCACCATCACCTCTTCCGGGTTGGATGGGAATAGTCGGGGCATGATAGGCGCTTTTTGCCTTTGTTTCAATAGCTGAAGATATATGTCAATTTGGGTACCAGAGCTCAATTGCGCTTCCTATCGCCTGTACTCAGGGATATGCCTTGGATAATCAGGATCAAGATAGTAGCTCAGCTTCGAAGTTGATTTCACACAGAACGGTGAGCTTCTTCTTGAATCTTGTCAGTTACCATCTGGTAAACTCCGAGAATTCCAGCAAGTGTTGCATGATGTTGGGAGCTGATAGTTTCTGGTGGGGGCAATGACGTCGATGAATTTTCCATCGGAGAATTGATCATAGCTTAAATCAAAATATAGAAATAAGCCCAAATAAAAACATGACTTTTCAGGCCGAGGTTCGACGGCAATTGTTTCAGCCACTGACATATGATCTTAATTTGCATTTGCTTGGTGTTGATGCCACGAGACTCGGTTACACTTCAGGCTACTGATATGTTGCCACACACATGGCAGCGATGCCACGGAGGTTCTAGTCGGGTCTATATTGCAATCTTGAATGCGCTGTTCTAATCATTGCAGCCTCAAGATGGGTATAACATCCAAAACAACATGGGTATCGCTTCTATACACAGACTAACAATAACGACACATCTGACACGAACAAGGACAAGTGCCTTTCAACTGTACCAACCACCGCCCGTCGACTGTGACTGCTCTTCGGGGCGATGCTTGATTATAGACTCCTTGATACCGTATACCTCAATGAGTTGGCGCCATGTTTCAAAATCGAGACTGAAAATAGCCTGGTGTTTCTGGACTCCTTTCTTCTGGGCCTCACTCGGGGCATACGGTTTCGAGACATCTAGGGTTTGAACAGATCAGCTCCACGAGCCACTCAGGAGTAGACCGGCAAGGGACTTACGTAGAGTGGGTAACTGCCGACTGTCGGTTGATATCCCGACAGTCCCATCTCGAACCAAGAAGCTGACATAGAACAAGTTCTCCACACTTTGCCCAAACGACCTTGGGTTTATGCAAAAGTGAAAAAGAGGTACTCCTCCGTCGTCAGCTACATGATACTTGGCCATGACTTCTTGAACAAGCTCCTCCGTGGGCTCCTCCTCCATCCGCGAGAGTATTCTCTCCACAGTATTCTGGCCATGAGTTATCGTTTCTGCGAGCAATTGGTTTATCTTGGCGCACATGGTTGTGAGGTTCGACGTCTCCTGCCTGTCGAGGTCCTTCTCCTGGAGCTCCTGTGGTCGAACCGCCTGCGCCGGGTCAATGCGCTCTCTCGCTCTTCGTTGCGTCACTTGACGGGTGCGCTTCTGCACCGACAACGGCCCCAAAAGAAAACCAGAAACCGAAGGCCGGGAGTTATGGCGAAAGCAGGCAGTCCGCCCCAGCCAATCCCAGTTCATTGCGTCTCCAGACTCATCATCACTCTCGTCTGCATCTGGTTGACTGCGGCCGGAAGGACGGGGCCGTCGACGTTGCGTGCTGGATAATGCGGCGCCTGGATCACTTGGGCCGTGGCGCATAAACGTAATACACTTGGAGACGAACTCGTCGACATCGATACCCGCGGACGCATCTCTCAAGGTGAACTGTGCTGTTTTCTTATACCCCAGATCTGCGGCAGTGACCAGGAGACGAGAGTCGATGGTCGCATCCGACGTTTGCTTGACATTTTGGAAGATCTCATTGGCCTTTTCGATGGTCTCTCGGATTCCGATATTCCCCGCTTGCATATACTCATTCCTGCAGTCTGAACCAATGTCAGGGCATGCGATTTACTTCATGCTTGTAGTCACATAAGTGCTAGAACGAGAGGAAATACCATTTAATTCGCGATGCAACTCTCGAAGTTCCCTGCGAATGCGCCTTCTCTCATTCTCATCCTGATCTGGATCGTAGTACTTCTTATCTCTGTCCCATTGCTGAGACTGGGACAACTGGGATTGACTTCCCTGGATATTGGACGCTCGGTGAGCCAGTCGGTGGCGTTTCGCGTTGGCGCCTGAAGATGCCATGGTTTGAGTCGGGGCCCTCTTGCGAGTACTTGAGGAGTTCTGGCGGTTTTCCTTATCTGAAGAGGATTCTGGCGACGAAGATCGACTTTCAGCCTCACGAGCACGCGCAATCCCTGCCATAGTCTTGAAGCTAAGATCTGATGACAAACGGAGCACAGAGGAGCAGAAACGCGATAGCGATTTGATAGAGCCTAGAGCGGTGAGCGCGACGATGCTGAAGGGCTCACGTCCAAAGAGATGAGAAGAAGATATAATTAGATTCAAAGAATAAGATCGGCGACAATATAAGCCCGGTATTATCCCAATGAGTCAGTAACCATGCAGTCTCACAATCGAATCGGGTACAAGTGATGCGGCAGAAAATCATTATGATATCTTCCCGCGCGACGCGTGCCTGTCCAAAGCGGGTAAGAGACCCATATTTTGCCTCTTTGAGCCGACAATAGTCACGTGATAAAGACACTGACCCCGCGTCATCAGGGCAGCGAGCAGCCAATCAGAACTGCTTGCACCATCTTCCCCAGTTGAGCTCCACAGCTATTGACCACCTTAATAGCTACCTGCGTACCTTACTTGGAAACTCTCCCGACCTCCTTGTTACGCGAATCTGACGGGGGAGAGATAAAACCCTGGTGATGAGGGACTTATAGGACTCTAAACTAATGGAGGCATTCACGTTTGCCGTCTCCACGCAGGTGGACTTCCCAATCCATGTCAAGATGTATGTCTGGATAAACACCCAACATGCGCCGAACATGGGAAACAGGAAGCTAACTGGTCTAAAGTGGCTCGCTGGAAGGAAAGCAGAAGCAGATCCCACTTTCAGTCCTATACAAGCGACCGGATCTGCGACACATCGGCTCCATCCAGAACCCAACCTCGGATCTCTTTGTGACGGTTCAACTATGGTCAGATTCCAAGCAATTGGGTGTACCCATGCAAACTTCGTACAAGACTTTCAAGTCCGTTCGAGCCTGGAATGAATGGCTACAGATGCCCATATCTATCAAGGATGCTCCTCTGAACTGTCAACTGGCTATCACTATCTGGGATCTCTCACCATGTGGCGGCGAAGGTGCTGACGGCCACTACATACCGTTCGGCGGAACAACAGTACCCTTGTTCGATGAAGATGGTAAACTGAAGACAGGACGGCAGAAGTGCAAAGTGTATCGGCATAAAGCAGCAGATGGTTTCTCGTCGACGACTACCCCATCGACTCCGCCACCGAAGCGACGCAAGATCAATGCGTCCGACCCTCTTGGCCCTTCCGTGGAGGAAATGGAGCTGGAAAGAGTGGAGGTGTTGATCAAGAAACATGAGATGGGGGAGATACCCCGAATCGACTGGATGGATCAGATGGTCTTCCGCCAACTGGAGAAGTTGAAGCTGAACGCTGAAGAGGCTGCAAGGAAGAGGGCGATGCGTCTCAAAGCGGCCAAGAACAAAGCGCCAGAGACACCAGGCGCTGATGGAATACATTCTGATGATGAGGAGATAGATGATGAGAATTTCGTCTTGTATATCGAGTTCCCGCGCTTCGATCATCCGATCGTCTGGACTGACCATCAGTACCCGCCCCCTCCGATCTCGTCGTATTCCCAAAATGCGCCCACAAACCCCAATGCGGCCCTGAAACCTATTCCGGAAGTTCGCTTTGGGCCAGGAATCGAAGGTGCGAATGGTGACGGTGTCATTCGAATCTACGACCCGGAAGTCGGTCAGACGGGTAACCCCTGTGAGGACAAACATAGAAGGTTGATTCGAAGCCATCGGACTGGCATCATGGACCGTGACCTGAAACCCAACCCCAAGATCCGCGACGAGCTTAACGTCATTGTGTCATATGAGCCAACTCAGGACCTTACCGCTGAAGAAAAGGACCTGGTCTGGCGTTTCCGATATTACCTTACCCGCGAGAAAAGGGCGCTCACCAAATTCGTCAAGTCCGTCAACTGGCGCGATGCCGGTGAAGCCCAGCAAGCGGTGGAAATTCTTCCTAAGTGGACGGAGATTGACGTTGACGATGCACTGGAGCTACTCGGGCCGACTTTCGATAATACAGCTGTCCGTTCTTACGCTGTAGATAGGCTTCGAAAGGCAGACGACGAGGAGCTGCTCTTGTACCTTCTGCAGCTGGTACAAGCGCTGAAGTATGAGGAAAGTTCCCGTGGCGATACTGAAGGCGCCGCCCATGACTCGTCTTTGGCGAATTTCCTCATCACCCGCGCTGCCAACAATTTCAAACTTGGAAGCTATCTGCACTGGTATCTCATGGTTGAATGTGATGATACTAGCCCCGGCACCCTGTCCACTCAACGCAGGCTTTTTGCTCGAGTAGAATACTACTTCATGGCCGAGCTCGAACAGGTCTCCCCAGAACACAGGAAGACGCTACTGCGGCAGGGTGAACTTGTCGCGGTACTCACGAAGATTGCCAAGGATATCCGCTTCGCTCGGGAGACTCGACCTCTGAAGATCGAAAAGTTGAAAAGGTACTTGAAAGATCCGAAGAACGAACTCATCCACATCGATCCTCCGCTACCTCTTCCATTGGACCCAGAAGTGTTGGTGACAGGGTGCTTTCCGGAAGAGTCTAATGTGTTCAAGTCCTCGTTGTCACCATTACACATTACCTTCAAGACTTCTGAGGGGCGCAAATATCCGATCTTGTTCAAAGTCGGTGACGACCTCCGGCAAGATCAACTTGTCATTCAGATCATCATCTTGATGGATCGTCTGCTGCAGAAGGAGAATCTAGACCTCAAGCTCACCCCTTACCGTATCCTCGCGACGAATGCCACAGCTGGCGCTGTCCAGTTCATACCATCAACCTCACTCTCCGCCGTCTCTGCAAAGTACAAATCCGTCCTTGCTTATCTCCAGGCAAACAATCCCGACGAAAACGAACCTCTTGGTATCCGCAAGGAGACGATGGATACCTATGTTAAGTCCTGTGCCGGATATTGTGTCATCACCTACCTTCTCGGCGTTGGAGACAGACACTTGGAGAATCTTCTACTTGCACCAGACGGTCACTTTTTCCACGCAGATTTCGGTTTCATTCTGGGTCGAGATCCCAAACCCTTCGCTCCCATGATGAAACTGTGCAAGGAAATGGTGGAAGGTATGGGTGGTACCACCTCCCCCCAATACCTCCAGTTCAAGCAGTACTGCTTCACCGCGTACACAACCCTGCGCAAGTCGGCGAACCTGATCCTCAATCTGTTCAGTCTGATGGTCGACGCCAATATCCCTGACATCCGTGTCGAACCGGACAAGGCTGTATTTAAAGTCAAGGAGAGGTTCCACCTCGAGATGACTGAAGAGGAGGCCATCCGGCATTTTGAGCAACTCATTGGTGATAGCGTGAACGCTATATTCGGCGTGGTCATCGATCGGCTACATGAATTCGTTCAGGGATGGAGAGCGTAGAGGTGCGTTAGATTGATTTGGACTAAATTCAAATCGTGGTTTCCATTTTCTCATGTCGGCATGACATGGTTGGTATAATCAGGAGTTACGGATGGATGGCATGAGAATTTCGCTGAATGATACCCTGTATAGAAGTCCCGCTCTATACTGATTCTTCCTCTATTTCCATATAGATCTTCATTCTGTCGCTGAAAGTTAAAATTGGACAGATCTCTGAGACCACAAACCATCATAAGTCTAGGCTGTAGTCATCTCAACCTGCTCAAGCTCGGTTTCGCCCTTTCCCAGCTCAGATGTGACTGCACCTTCGCCAATGTGGCCATCGCCCATGCTTGTTTTCTAATGCAACAGGATTTTGTCTCCGGTGAACAGCCGGTCGATACGCTCAAGCGATAGGTTGCATGTCTCGGGGTAGAATAAATAGAGGTGTGAAATATTATTCAGTTGTCTCTCACGAATACCTTCTCATCTAGCAAGGCCATTGATTGGGCCGGAGGACTGATAAAATATCCAAAGAGAGAAAGAATTATTCAATACTAATATTTGGCCTTACTCCAAATACAAGGAAGATTCTCCCATGATGTGTGAAGCAGCCCGTTCACCTCTTATCAAATGAGTTTGTTCGACAAATCGATCGGACCTCGCAGACGTCTCCTGTTCACACGTTGATGGGCAACTCAGGAGTGATCATAGAGATAGCAGCAAACACATTTTCGCAACCCCGCGACTATGCCTTCTGCTCCGTAGCTCAGGTGTAGCGGAACGATTTGTAGGCGCTCGAGTTTGAGGTGTTGAGGACCTTTCATAGCATTCGGATTGTCCCACGGCCAATATTCAACCAGTAAGTTGACGGGGTTGAATCCATGAAAGTCTTTGACTTGAATTAGATCATCCACTTTCTGATGTCCTTCGTGTCCATGGAGGAAGAGAGTGTGTCAGCCCGGATAAGAGACTGTCCTGCTTCTTATCGTTCTTATCGTGTTCGAGATAACATGCCACCGCCCCTTTCACCGCTCTCGACTACTTCTCTCAAGCAAAGAAAAAGCGCAAGAAGAAATGCGGATCATCTCAGCATGTCAACGGGGACAGCAATGCTTTCCTTCTTCTCACAATTCAATCACCTCTCATCTCGATAATGTTCGAGACATTATTGCACCATCATCTCCACAGACCACTTTTGCAGATCTACAGTTGAGTGGTCTTTGCGATGGCAGCCAAATTCATTCCGCGGCAGGCATTTCCCAGCTATGCCTCCATTCCAAGATCATATTATCTTGGCCATCACCGAGCCGGATTGAAGAAGATGCAAAACATGCTATCTTCCATTGACTACGTTATCGAGTGCCGTGACTACAGAGTGCCCGTAACGTCTATTAATCCCCTGTTCGAAGAGGCTCTAGGAAAGACAAGGCGGTTAGTAGTTTACACCAAGAGGGACCTGGGTGCGGAGCCTCGATCATCTGCGCAGCATATAGTAAGTCCAGGACCAAAAATAGCCCATGATTGACATAATAACTAACGAATGTTTTTGTATGCAGGCCGAAAAGACGATCAAGAAGTTTGATTCGAATAGTGCCGTGTTTTTTGTCAGCTCCTCCTCCCGTCCGGATGTCAGTTCGATTCTGACACATCTGCGAAACGATGCCGAGGGGCCTGATAAGCTCGTCGGCTGTCGCGTGATGGTTGTTGGAATGCCAAATGTCGGCAAGTCCACCCTGATCAACAATCTGCGCAACCAAGGCGTAAGAAAGGCCAAGGCCGTGCAGACGGGTGGCCAGCCTGGTATTACACGGAAGATCGGGACACCCGTCAAGATTATTGAGCGGGACAATGGAGCACATGTTTACGTTTTGGACACCCCGGGGGTTTTCATGCCCTATGTGCCGGATGCGGAGAAAATGCTGAAATTAGCTCTCTGTGGTTGCGTGAAAGATTCAGTTATTTCACCAGTCACATTGGCGGACTATCTTTTATATCATATTAATCTGCACAACCCAGGGCAGTACCAGCGCTGGTCTCAACCCACAAACGAGATCTCGCCTCTCCTGGACAGCTTTGCTCGGCAAACTGGTCTTCTTGCTAAAGGAGGCATACCTAACATTGACCTTGCAGCACTTCATTTCATTCAAAAGTGGCGGTCTGGTGATCTGGGGCGTTTCATACTCGACGATTTACAGGCAGAACAGCGCCGCATCGAAGAAGGCATTGAGAACGAAGTGGGCATCAGTATATCCCAGGCCTTGAAGGCCGAGCGAATGGCGAGAAAGCAGCCTGCCTCTGATTCTTAAATTAATGAATGATATGATCAATTGTACAGTAGAACATATACTGTTGGTATCATTAGTGAGCTTCTTTTGCACGCCCTCCAAATGCATAATGTTATGGATCCAGCATGAATAAGAACATGATATAGAATGAACAAACGACAGACAAGAAGAATGACTTCCTCAACGCCTTTGGGGAGGAGAAAAAACCAGAAAATGTCGAGCACAGCAACCAGAAAACCCCACTCGGCCTAAGAAATTTTGTCCAGCAGTCGGCGTCGTCTCCGGTCCACAAGCTCCTCTTGCACTTCTTCCAGCGTCGGCAACCTCCATTCAACCCCATCGCCAGCGTCGCCGGGAAGCGGCTCCCACCCATCCTCCACATCACCATCCTTCTTCCCTCGTAGGTGCTCAACAGCCTCCTTCTCCTTCTGCCTCTCATACGCAAGCAACGTTCCGTCCTCTTCATCCAGCCCATACCCGAAGTAATTCGCATCAACCTTCTTCGTAGCAATATCCCCACCCCGCCCTCTTCCTTCTTCCTCCTCTTCCTCGGGCGGCCGTCTCCCCCGTCGCGCCGCAGCCTCAAACATCTCTTTGACACCAGGTAACTCCCTCGCCCGCCCAAAGTACCGATACCCCTTCCCACCGCCGGGGATCTCGCGCCCCTCGTCATCATACACCCGCCCCGAACCACGCATATAGTTCGGCCCGCCCAAATTCCGAATCTGCATTTCCCACGCCCACTTCTCGCGCATCAGCTTGTTGATTTCATCGTTGAGGTCGCGGATCTGGTAGTCGGATAGACTGGGCTCTTGGATCCGCGACACCTTGCGCGAGATTTCCTTGAGGACTTGGCCGCGCCATTTCTCGCAGTTTGGGATTGAGTCCACGGAGGTGATGGCTTTGGGCCGACGCGTTCGTCCAATGTCAATGATTCCGAGATCCGCGGCTTGTTGCGCCCGGAAGCGGAAGAGCATCGACTGTGCTTTCTCGCTGTTACGTGCCTGTTAGGAAAGACGTGCGGTTAGCGTGTTGACTGTGTGGTTTGGAGATAGGCTGGTCTGCCGCTTATTTCGCGACCAGAGGATTTATGAAGGACTCACCATTATGATGCACTGGACGAGACGAGTTCAATTGAAATGGGTTGTCAGAAGGAAGATGGGGGGATGAGAGCCCAACAAATGCTCTGATTAGACTTGAAAGCTTGAGTGGAGAGTGGAGATACTCCTGCTCACCTAAGCGAGCGTTAATTCTAGGCGCGCGGCTATTCAGTACTCCATGCATGAGACAACCATTCAGAAAGAGTATCTTCTACGACAATCTATCGTTGTCTTGAAGTTGTTTTCAAGTAATGCCTTTAAGAAAGGTACAGCTCCCCACAAAGTTACTACTAAATCAAGATCGATGGTTCCGAAGTGATGGAACAAACTAAATGCAGACAGCCGCCCTTAACCAAGAGGTATGATCAGCCAACAATCAGCCAACGCAACATGTAAATCATGAGACACATAAGACGCATGAGGCAAAAAGACATATACACATCAAAGAGAAGATCTATCAGTAGGTCATCTCCAGGTCCGATCAACACACCGGACTCATTCATAATTGTCATTGCATGAGTCTTCTCTCAATCAAGTTGTAGCAGGATCAACCTGCTGTATCACAATCCTCCTCAAAGAAAGCCTTTCGTGTTGCTCGGCATTCTCTGCGGCAAGTCACTCGCCCCGTAAACGCTGCTACCTCTTCTGCTTCCAACATCACTGAAGGTCACATGGGGCCTCCCAATGGTACTGCCTCTTTCGACGCGCAGGGCTTTCAACCCGTCCAACTCACGCTCTAATCTTAATGCCTTTTCACGTTCTTCACGTAGCTCCCTTTCAACTCGGCGAATCTGGAGCTGTGCCTCCGAGTCACTTTGTTGAAGCTCCTCAATGTTGCGGAGCAGACGCTCGACCTTTTCACGACCCTTGTTGACATCGTCCTCCAGTTGCGCGTTCAGCTTGTCGCGCCGCTCCAACTGGGACTGAAGGTCCTTGACTGTGCGGTCAATATTACGCAGTGACCGTTGTTCCGAGCTGTGCTTGTTCTCTTGCTCTTCGAGATGCGTCTCCAACTGTTTCATTTGACTAGTCAGTATCTTGAAAGAAGCATTTACGTGTGTTTAAAACCCTACCTCTTTAATCCTCTTGTGGAGGAATCGAACATCCTGGCTGCCTGTCGAATAGCTCTTGGTTTCCAAATCGACGCATCGCAGCTGCGACTCCTTGAGTTGTTTCTCAAGTGCAGCCTTATCCTTGAAGAGCTGGGCATTTGCCTCCCTTTCAGCAGTGACTTCCTTCTGCATTTCAGTCACTAGGGCTTCGGCTCGCCTCATCTTGCCAACAGCGGCGGCCGAGACATCTTCTTGTTGAGCGAGTTTCGACTTCAGCTCTAGGAGCTCGCGGTCCATGCTGGCGGCGTTGCGCATAGACGGACTTTCGCCCTTGGCGAGTTCTTCCAGTCTCTCGGCAGCCTCAGCCAGCCGGGCTTCAAGCATCTTCTTCTCCTTGTACAATGTGTCACGCTCTGCCGTAACGTCGTCAACCGAGGTTCGCAGACTTCGGACCTGTGAAAGAAGGGACACAACTCTGCCTTGGGCTTCGTTATGAGCATTGACAGCCTCATCGCGAGACGTTGTGACATCCTGCAATGTGATCTCCATCCGTGCTTTCTCTTTAGCCCAAGTGGAGCTGTTCAGGACTTCATCATCCCACTTGCTGCGGAGGTCCTCCAGTTCCTCCCGAAGACGAGCGTTCTCGCTGCGAACATTGAGCACCTTCTCTCGTTCCATCTCAAGCTCATTGTTGAGCGTAGAGAATTCCCTTTGGTACTTCAGCCTCGTCTGCTCCATTGAAGTTTCTTTATCTTCGATGTCGATGGCGCGCTGATTCCTGTAATCCTCAAGTTCATTCTGCAAGCGCTGTTTCGCTTGAAGCGCTCCTTGTAGCTCAGCTGCCTGATCTTCCATCCTAGCCTCTAGCATCTGGGTCTGTCTTTGCAGGTCTTCCACAAGAGCATCCATCTGTTTGCGCTCAGACATAATCTGCGCACACGTCTCCTCTGCCTCTTGGGCTTGTGACTTGGCAAACTGCTCCGCGCGAGTGGCTTTGAGGACTGTGATTTCTGCTTGTTCAAGCTTGTTGAAATAGTCGTCTGCCCGACTCTTATACAAACTCAGGCTGGAGGCGAGATCAGCTGACTTGGATGTTTCTGCATCCAGCCGTATCTGCAAGTCGGAGAACTCCTCGAGAAGCTGGTTTCTGCTGACGGCATCCTGCTCCCTGGCAACTTGCAACTCTTGAGCTTCAGAGAGTGCGTCTCGAAGTTCCACCTCAAGAGTAGCTTTTGCTCGCTTGAGCTTCTCAAACTGCGCTTTCGCCTCGGTGAAATCGGCCATGGCCTCGTTATGGACTTTGAGCAAGGATCTTCGAGACTGTTCCTGAGAATTGATCAGATCGTAGAGCTCCTCGTGCGACTTCGCCTGAACATCGCGCAGTGATAGCTCTCCGGAACGGATGCTTCTCTCTAGGGCGGAAACTTTCTTGGCGGAATCGTCTAGTTGATCATGAAGGCGGCCATTTTCGCGTTCCAAAAGCTGCATGCGTCTGAGCGACGGACTCTCATCCTGCCACAAATCTCGGACAGGTTTGACTTGTTCGAGTTGATTCTGGAGATGACGGTTCTGCATCTCGCTCATCTGGAGTTTGTTCTGAAGCTCTTCGATTTCAGCAGCGAGATCCATGCGTTTCTGGTAGCCGATAGTGTCCACTGTCCGATCTGACCGGCCAGAATCCATTGTAGCTTCGTTGAGATTCAATCTCCGGTTAGGTGTCGTCGGCGTAGCGAATTTCTTGACGAAACCGTTTTCTGAATTCTTTCTCAGATGTGTCGGGGTACGATTACCGGCTACCTGATTCTGGTCAATCTCTTCAAGCAATGCACGCTTGGACGAAGAGTAACGGGCGTCCAGCTCCTTCATCTCGTCCTCATGTCGACGTCGCATTTCTGCGAGTTGGCTCTCTGCTCGATTATACTTCTCCTCCGTCACTTGAAGTTTGCTTTGAACAGTATCCAGCAGTTGGGCTAAATTCACCTTCTCGACCAGGTCTGGCTGAATGGATTCCCATGATTCTGGCGGCTTGTCTGACAGAGGCTCCACGAACTTGTGTAGAAGCATCAGCTGGCGGTGCAAGGTCTCAATTTCCTTGTGGGCAGTGTCGAGAGATCCCTGAAGCTTTCGTGTGTTTGCCTGGGCCTGAGTTCGCAACTGTCTCTCGGTTTCCAGGTTCCTGTTTGCTTCCGCAAGTTGTATACCCGCAGTTGAGGCGGCCTTCTCAGCATTGCGACTGGCCTTATGTTCCCTATTGACCTCATGGTTCAGATCCTCCAGACTCAATGACAGCTTTTCTTTCTGCTTCTCCAGAGATGTAATGGAAAGTTGCAGGTCTCCGAGTTGTCGAGTCAGTTTTCTGTTATCTTCTTCTAACTTGGCTTTTTCCCTCTGCAGGTTCGTTATGCGAAGACGCTGGCTCTCGCTGGCCTTTGAGGTGGACCTGGCAATGTCCAGATTTTTCTGTTGGATCTTGGTCAAAAGAGCGCGATTGTCGTTTTCGGAGGCTGTGAGCCTGCCTTTAAGCGTAACCAGCTCTCGTTCCAGGCGTTCTTTGTGCTGATCATGGCGAATGCGAAAGTTTTCAGACTCTGCAATTGCATTGGTAAGTTCTTGCACTCTAACTGAGAAACGAGATCGCTCTCCCTCGACATCGTCGAGCTGACGCGCCTTTTCCTCTAGATCTTTTCGCACGCTGTCCAGACGCTCGTTGGCCTGCTTCTTCACATTTCGCTCGATCTCAGCCTCTGCGTTCAAGCGGGCACTCTCCACCTTGGTGAACCTATCGCGAAGTTTGATCAGCTCGGTCTGGAGCTCCTTGCGAGACTGCTCCGCAGCTACTCGCGCTTCAGTCGCACGGCGAAGCGTGTCTTGCTGAATGTACATCTCCTTCTCTATGATGATCTTCGATTCATTCAAGGAGGCGTACTTGTCTCTGAGCTCCGCGAGATTGTGCTCAGCAAGCATTTGGACGTCGTCTCTCGACTGTCGCTCACGGCTGAGATCGGCTTGCGCCTGAAATAGTTGATTCTTCAGGTCGTGAATCTGCTGCTCAAGCAGTTTTCTACTCTCGCCAGCCTCTGCATCCTCAGAAATTTTCTCCTCGAGAAGCTTCTTGACGTCGGCAACCTCACGTTCAAGCTGACATTTTTCAGACTTCATTGCGTCCGACTCTGCCTGCAGCTCTCGAAGTCGCTTCTGCATATTATCATGGCGTGTTGATATGGATGCTTTTTCCGTGTCTAAGTGTCCCTTCTCTTCTTGATGCTTCTTAATGTCATTTCGCAAAACGGCAATTTCACTTTCTTTTCGCCTGAGCATTTCCTCATAGCCAGTAGATGTGGAGGAGAGATCAGAAATCTGCTGTCGGATAGAACGATTCTCCTCAACCAGGTCCTTGATCTGCTTTTTCGACTGCTCCAAATCTTTCGATGTTCTTGCTAGTTTGATGTCAAGATCCTGGTCTGTTTTGAGCAATTTCGCCTCCAGTTCTTGAAGTTTACGGTCTTTGAGACTCAAGTGGCTTTGAAGCATTTTTATTTCCTGGCCTAGCTCCTTAACGCGGGCTTCCTGCTCGGCGACAGAGCTCTGGGCTTCCTCCAATTGACGGTCAAGGACCTCGAGGCGGGCCTGTAGATCCCGTTTCTCGGCTTCCAACCGTTGAATGATCTCGCCGGCCTGTTCAAGCTGCGTGATGCGATGGCTAAGCTGCTCATCAGCCTTTTTCTTTGCCGCTATTAGCGTATCTAGTTGGTCCTCGAGACTCTCTTGATCCGCAATGGCTCCAGCCAACTTCTCGGTTAACTCGACCTCACGAAGCTGCAGTCTTTTGAAGATCTCCTCCTTGTCAAGAGCCAAGGCTCGTTCGCTTTCAAGTATGTGTTGAATCTTCTGAATCTCAATCTCCGTGCGCCGTCTCTCTTCATCAAGCTTTTGGCGTTCAGCAATGTCCTGCTTCATCTTGGCTTCCAGCTCTTTAATCTTTTCATCGCGTTTCTTGACTTCATTAGCAGTGCGTGTCTCTCCCAAGAGAGGCTTCATCCTCGAGAATAGCCGCCACCAGGGATTCCGCTTCATATCTAAATAGACTTGGAAGTTATGCTGGATGATTCTCGTAGCCTCCGCCCGGTATAGGCGTTTGTTTGAAATGCGCCGCTGGATGAAACCCCTGGCTGCAGATTGGAATCGAGTCATGATAGTTCGAATGAGCTGATCGCGTTGTTCTTCGAGCTCAGCCAGGACACCTGCTCGAAAGAAGACCTTCGTCCGACCTACACGGTACCAGGCCGGATCTAGACCGAGTCTTTGGAGCATATTGTGGGCAACACTCTGTCCATCCATATACCCTTTGGGCATGTTAGGACAGAGAACTTCATATCGCTGCCTGAATTCAATAAATGAGAGGCGGTTGGGGAATCCTGTACGAGCAATTCTGATCCCCTCGAGGACACCATTGCAGCGTAGCTGGTCTAACACGAGTGGGGCATTCAGCATCTTGGGACGCTTCTTGTGATTGGGTATAATGCAACGAACAAAATGAGGATGGGTCTGATGGAGTTGGTTCATGAGGCTTGACAGCTGCTCTTTATGTCGCTGTGCAACGGTGCGGAAAAGGCCCTTCTTGACTCTGCTTCTGGGGAGGTCAATGTCCTCATCCGGGTCGCCGCAGTCGGAAAAGATGTTGGCAACGTGTTTATCTCTCGATCGCGCAAGGAGGCGTGTCACGTTGTCATTCAGAGGGTCCTTATTTTTCTCAAGCCATCCCTCGGTGTCGTATTCTACCTCAGCAGCGTAATGTATCAGGACAAACCCTTGACTCAAGCGGGAGGCGCGATATTTCGGGGACTTTCGGTCCCACAGTGAATGCAGTTTGTCTGTGAATGAACGATCTGTGGCTTTTGGCATAACGCTGTCCTCGTCCAAGCACGAGAAGATACCAATAGGGTTTGTCAGCTCGATCAGATCAATGGTCGGTTGCAAGTCTTTGCCAAAGTCGATGAATTGCCATTCGATCTGCTCCCGTGCATACTCTTCCTGCTCAAGGACAAACATGTGATGGTTGAAGAACTGCTGTAGCTTCTCATTGGTGTAGTTGATGCACAACTGCTCGAAGCTGTTGTTCTCGAAAATTTCGAAACCAGCAATGTCCAGGACGCCGATGAAGAAGCTATCGTCGCCAGCCATGGTACTGCGATCTAACCGACTGTTGATGCGGTTGACAAGATCCCCGAAGCCTCGCTCGTAGATGCCTTTGGCGAGAGCGTCCAGCGCCAGTCGAACCTGCTCTGGGGTTTGGACCTTTTCCACCCATTCCCGGCCTGCCTTTACCCTCGGATGAAGCAGTCCTTTCACAAAGGGCTCTGGCGCTATCCCTAGCAATCGGCAAGCCCTCTCGACGCTATTCAATGAGTCGGGGCCCAAGGCAGCTTGGTCCGCGCGCAAGCTTTCTTTGACGATAGTGATGTTCCCCAGATGAAGTACTGCTGCAACCGTCCGAAGAATACACATCTGATCCTCTTCGGAGAACTTCATCACGTGGAATGCCTCGATCAGCGAATTCCATTCATCCACGTCAGACACACCGACGATGCTGTCATTACCGTCTCTGGTGTACGCAAAATCCTCGATCTGCAAACCTGCTAAGAGCAAGCTTTCCCGCATCTTCGGGTCGGCGCCTTGCAACAGCTGGTAAAATATGTGATAATTTCTCTCATGACTATTAGGTTTGACCACTCGAGATTTCTCAAGGAGATACCAGTCAATCGAGGCACCGGAAATTTGACCACAGCGGGTGAATTCAATGCGTATGAATTTTCCAAATCGAGATGAGTTATTGTTTCGGACGGTTTGTGCATTACCGAATGCTTCCAGTATGGGGTTTGCCCTCAAGATCTGCTGCGAGAGAGTGGAAAGCTGCTTAGATCCTGAGCGAGCAAAGGGAGTATCAGTCGTTGCCACTGCTGCAAGGTATTGAATGACCTTCTTCGTATTCTCTGTTTTACCAGCTCCGGATTCACCGCTACGCTCCAAAGTTAGATATTGCAGTCCTCACGAGCTTTTCGAGGAGGAACATACGTCACTAGAATGCTTTGATTTTCGCCCTCTTCGACCAGATTTCGAAAGGCTTCATCAGCCATAGCAAAAATGTGAGGTCGAGTTTCTTCTCTGCTCCGGCCCTTGTACATTTTCACGTACTCGTTTGTGTAAATCGGCAATGGACAGTACGGATTGATTGTGACCAAAAACAAACCTGAGTAAGTCTACAGATAACTGAATCAGATCACAGAGCCACGTTTCTTAGGGACCATCCAGGAGAACTCACATATATCAGATCCGCCTGATATCGTGAGTGCAGGTTATGCACCACAGAAGCCTCATTTAAATGCGTGAGTTCTGCCATATCATCCGCCTTGTCAAACTTCGCCGGATTGACCTTATCGACTTGGTCTGCTTCAACCTCTCGTTGCTGCCATGGTGATGAGCTTCAAAATCTTGATGAACTTGATGGACTTCGAGTTATCATACCTCTCCATCATCACTTTGGACCAGCAATTTCCCATCTCCTCTTTCTTCTAATACCAGGCCACGAACAAATGCTTTGTCGGGATGACGTAACCAGACGTATTTGTTCCCTGAGAAGTCATTGTCTCCTTCCAGACCCCGGATCTCGTCCACCCCTCGTCGTAGCTCTTCCGACTTGATGAACTCGGGCGCAAATGTCCCCGATGTCGCATCGTTTCTTAGAGAACTCGATCTCAGCCGGGTCCCGGTTCGTATGAGAGGGGACGGTGATAATTGCGAAATAGACGCCGAATTTCGGAAATGGCTCTTCGCCTCTTCGAACTTCGAAGGTGACGTTACAATGGCCGACTTTGGCCGCGGACTTCTGGTCTGTGAAGCAGATGGCAATGGAGATGGAGTTGAGCGCCCAAAAGGGTTGGCACGCTTCGGTGAACCATTCAACTGAGAAGGAAGCATCTTGTCGTCGATTCAGAGGAGCATCATTCGTAAATAGAGCGGGAAAAGGGCAATGTAATCAAGGTCATGAAAGCTCACTGAGCATTAGGAAGTGTTGCTAACAAGGTCATTAATCTCCAATGGAAGGGAAAAGCCAAAACATAATATAAAAATGAGGTAAAAGAGATCCTGCGTGCACTGAGAACAAAGAAGATACAGATGAAGACTCAGTAAGGCATGGGTGAACACAGCTTGAACCCAAAGTACCTGCGCACCTGCATTGTGATGGGGCCGGCTGTTTGTTTACATCCGTCATCCTGTGGTTCCTTAGGCTGCGGAGCGCCGATCTGGTGCTAGTCCCGATCTGTCCATGCACTAGTCACGTGGATTTCGTGGCACGAAACTCGATCCTGCATTTCGAAATAATAGCATTCTCGCAGATGCGCTTCACTTCTCCTGTCCTTGTCAACCCGTGTTTTTCTCCACATCTCTTGCGCCCACGATCATATGCGGATAGCCATATTCTCATGTGTCATTTACAGGCTTGAAATGTGAAAAGCTTGAGTTGTCTTCTTCTCTTAGATTTGGCGTCTCCCATCCACGACTGGTGACACTGATGCGAAGCTGCCTACTATATGATGTGCGATGCCTGAATCCGTGAAGCTAACACAGGCCCGCGTCTTACTTACTCATCACAGTACAATCTTATCAAGATACCCTTGTGTTGAATAGCCTCAGTTGATATTTTACCCCAAGCATGTCGCAGCATCCCCCGGCGCCCTCAATAGGCGATCCGCCTCACACCCAGCAATGGCCTCACTCACATCTTTTCCCGTCAACTTCCATGCCATCTTCCCTTCCACCCCATCTACCCTTCAGTCAAGATATCTCGTCGGCTCAGCAGCCGCACGACAACGCCAACCAACCGTTCAGCTATAACGACTTGACCAACCTTAATATGACTTCGAATCTTCCTGGTTTAGGAGGTCCTGTAGCGGGATTACCTCTACCACCGCCGCCTTTCCCCTTCATGAGCCCATTCACACCGTCACAGTTTCCCCCACCTCCGTTCCCACCCATCCAGATGCCTCCGTTGAGATACCCGCCATTACCGATGCCCGCAGCCAACATTCAAGCGCCGAGTCGCCCCTCATCGGGTGATCTTCGTTCGCAAGCCAATTCGATGTCCATGAATAGTGCTAGCTCTCGAGCCGCCACAGCACCGAGTACGCGAAAAGATCTTGATCGAGAAGAAGGTGAACTTACCGATATGGAGGGGCCCACGCCGACGAGTTCAAAGAACGCAGGCTTGTCCGAAACGCGAGCAGACGCAAGACCGTCAACTCTGACGCAGCAAAATGGGCACGCGACAGGCACTTACAACGCTACGACAGTGGTTGGGAACAAGGAATCTGGAAGGAGCTCTGCGGCGAAAAGTCGTAACGCGTCCAAACTGGACCTCGAAGAAGGCGAGGCATCCTCAACTGGATCGTACACATCGGCCAGGGAATCCGAGTCACGTATGTTCGCTTGGGCTCACTTTTGAGAGATGGATTCACTAATTTTGCACAGCGTATGATCCTCCAGGTTCGGTCAACCCTGAGCCATTTGTGTCGAACAGTGCTCCCGGAGCTCCACCCCACGAAGATACGTCTTCCCCACTTACAAAAGATTTGCCAGCATCACACGAAAGCGGGAAATCACTAGCACAACTTCGAATTCAAGCACAAGGCGCGCTTCTAAGCTTAGCGCCTCACAACATTCGTTACAGTGAGCTGGTAGGAGAGGGAATCCACCCCGCAGTACTTAGGCAGCTTTATGAAGAAGTTGGAATTAGAGTTTCTACGCCACAACCAGACGGTGTATCTCCAACTATCAATCCGCCTGCCAAGTCCGTTGACGTGCCAGGAAACCTGGCTGCTGCAGGTCTTGAGTCGAGTTCAAGCAGCAATGTTGGAACTGGGCATGCTCCTGTGACCTTGGATCACGCTAAACGAGAAACCAAAATGCCAGTGACCGCAGCCGCGGCAAACATGCCTGCTTCTGTTCCTGCCCCTACCGCCCAGCCCAGCACCCCTGCCAAACCATTGGAAAGAAAAGAGGTGATTGCGCGTATGCTTGCTGCGAAAGCTGCCAAGGCCTCTGGAGCGCCCTCAACCCCTCAAACTGACTCTGCAAAGGAAGCGCCATCGTCTGAAAGCCCGGTGTCTGCCCTCATTGGCAAAGGCGCGGCTGTGAGTTCTGAGCGTGAAACCCCTCCTAAGGACAGGGACATGCGAACTAGAGAGAAAAACAAGGCGCAAACTGAACTAGCCCGACAGCGAATCGAGCAGCTCAAGAAGCAGGGTTTGGTGAGAAGTCAGCAAAAAGCGCAAACAGATTCTTTGCCTCGTGAAGAGGTACGGCAAAGCAACGGAAGCAGTCCCGCCCCGGTGTCTCAAGCATCCAACACCCCGATGATTCAACATCCATTACCTGTTAGACCTCCTGACCCAGAGCCCACTGCTCCCTCGCGTATTCCTGGGTTGTTCATGACAGACTCAGAGCCATCTGTCACACGCGTTCTTGGCTTGGTCGTTGATTCGACGCCACAGCCCCATGTCAATCAACGCAAGCGTCCAAGAGCATCTGACTTTGACGAGCCTTCACTTACACCGAAAAGGTCCCATAACGGAGTAAATCATAATGTTTCAGAGGATAGACTGATCATCGATATCAGTGATGATGAGTTTTATGGAGATGACGAGAACGACGAAATGGAGATTGAGCCCGCCGGGAAGACATCGCCAAAAGGCGGCTCAGTAGGCCCCGCAGGTTCGTTCCGAACATTTCCTTCATCGGCCGACTCTCTTCAACGGCCGGTTGTGTCAAGTCAAGGAATATCCACCTCTGCTACACCCCAAAATCACAGAAATCATGATCAAGAAGACCTTCGGAAGAAGCATCTTGAAATACAGGCAATGCATCGGCGCATCGCTGAACTTGAGCAACGGAAGCAAGCGAAGCTAGCAGCAAGTCGCACACAATCGCCTCGCCCTTCAGAAATAGCGGTTTCATCCACTGCAGTCAACCCAATGTCCGCTGATCAAGAAAATCAAACCAGCAATGTCACTTTGCAGCCTGTGGCTCATAAATTGCCTCCTCAAGTGGCTCTCTTAGATGCTGCTGCCGAAGCCATTCTTTCGGTTCCAGCAGACGATTCTGATAATCCCGAGACCCTTTCGTCGGAATCAATCGCGCGCATTTCGGCCCTCAAGGACGCCGACCACCTTGAGGAGATGCGCTCGAAATTGTTGCGTAAGAAGGAAATTGAATCAGGTGTTCCCGCTCTGGATGCCGAGATTCAAAAGTCTGAAGCCCGGCTTGCTGAAGTCAAAATACAAGAGCAGAACCTCCTGCGTGATATTGCCAGGGGGAAGGAAGGGAGACAACAACTTCTTGAGGAGCTGCATAGTCTCAATCTGGAGTTGAAAGGCCTCACTCTAGAAGAGCTGGAGATAGCCCAACGTAAGCTGGACGCGAAGGAACAAGTCCAAGCGTCAGATGAAGGTACGTTTAATTGGCTGTCACCTATTTCCGTCCTACATTCTTGGTTATTGCAGACTTTGCACGGATAGTGCTGTGGAAATTGGAGCTTACATGACGCAAAAATCTCATTGCAGGTTCGATACATCCTCAAAGCTCTCCGGCAAGGTATGGTTCCTCGTTGGCAGACGTCCCCGCTGCCGAGGAGCGGAGTCAAGTTGTGGCACGTTCAGTCCAAGGGTCTCCGATTTCTCGTTTGGCATCTCAGGCGGAGCCCTCTGCTACCTCAGATCTGTCTATGGATGCGGACGAGTCTGATGACGCTGTGGATCTGGCAAACGATGCATCCTCTTCCTCCCCATCAGAATCTCTAGGCTCCGCGATGGATGAGTCTGCTGATTCTAGTGAAGGCTCTGTGCCAGCTGATGGCGAAGAGTCCATGGAATGCGAAACCCCCACATCGGAGCCTTGTGTGCCTGAAGCTTTGAGCAGCATCCCAGAGACCGATCAGAAGACAGTGGAGGGCGAGATAAATCCTGACCACGCGCTTCCGGAACGGCCGCGAGTCCCGCATGCTCCCGATGCCGGGAATGCAGCCGATGTATTACCCCCCAATGCGCAAGAAGTTCGGGAACTCGAAAAGCAAGTTTCCCGCGAATCTTCCATCTCCGACGCGTACGAGCCACCAGAGCCCGAAGCGGACAGCAGCCCTGCCGATTCCGTCTATACTCCCCCTTTCAGTCCTGTTTCTCTTGCTTCCGTAAAGTCTGCAGAGGTTTTTGGGGTCGAGAGAGCTGATATGCCGCTAATGGGAAAGGTTCAGGAACTGGAAGTTCAACCACAAACCAGCTCCCAGCAGAAGATTGGGCTCTCGAATGTGCGGATTATCTCTAATTCGGGGAGAAGCACTGCTGACGACTTTGTAGAATGAACCGCTGGAGGAGAAAGCTCACAGATTCACGCCCTACGTTAGCCCATTGAGATGGTTCAAAGCTTACCGCTACCACCCTAGATTCACTGAGAATGTCTCGGGCGGCTTTCGATCCCTAACATATAGTCACAACATCGATTCTGAGAAATATCTCTGTCCCTATGAGGCTACCGGCGGTGTCTGCAATGACCGATCATGCGACTTCCAGCATTTTCGTGACATGACTCTTAGCGGTGCGTCGACATATTCAGGCCAAAACATTGCAGCATCCTTCATGTCACAATCCGATTCATGACTTAGCCCCACAATTCACTCCCATCATCCTGGGTTCCTTGTTTTCTGATTGCTTTTCATTTCCTATCCTGATTTTTACCTCTTTCCCTTCTTTTATGAACACATCCAGATATTGTCAGTTTGTTTCGAATGTGGCAAGGAGATGCTGACACACAGTGATATCGATTTTGACAGATGACAAGATCCTCGTCCAGATGGGATCCCTTCGAGAGGGCAAAACGCCTGAAGAGAAGGACCAATATATCGCCGGGCTGAAACAAATCATCAATGAAATGCGGCGCGACAAGGTGAAAGATTTCAATACCGTGGCCACGGAAATTGCTGCATACCGTAGACGCTTCCTCCAAGATCCATCACGTGTCTTGCCCTTGTAACAGGAGCATGGTACTTGTTCATCTGATGGAAGAAGCTTTTCCTCTACCAAGGTGAGCCCGTGACACTTCTGCATGCAAGTGTGCCCACACAACCACCTGAAAAAATCTTCGCCTCTTGACACCATAAACAAGATATCCTTATACGACTTTCTGATACCTGACACTCACTTGCTCTGTTTGTCATCAGAGATTTTCTCCGTCCATTTGTCTAATACATACGCACCACTTGACCTTCTATACTTCTGCTTTTACGAAAGATAGGATCACTGGTGTTGCCCTCTGATCCATAACAGGGTGTTCTCATTCTTACCCTGTTGATCTGTGCTTATTGGTAACAAAAGAGCAGCATGGAGTTTTGGTAGGATCTCAACCATATTTTCTCTATCAGCGGGGCGTAGGTAGTTCGCCCTCTCTTTCGAACATCACTAAGGCCTCGCGGAGTCTGTGGGCCATGAGCATAATATCCATCTCAGCTACTGAGACTTGCAATGGTGCGGACTGATCAACGCGTACCAGTTTTACTTTCCATGTTCGACGGGATGGAAACTGTACAGCTGCGACTTTTGGGTGGTAGAGATACATAGTGATAGTGAATTATCAAATCATTCATTTTCCATTCAAATGAGAGTATGATCGTACATCTTGCTATCTAATTCATTGTTCCGAGTTTGTGTCCGCGTATCTCGGCCGAGCCTGGAGCCGGGCGTAGAGCGCCTATCGGGCACAACAAGGCGCAGACGGGCGTTTGCACAGACAATGGAGAGAGACAAGCTTGTCTGATAGATTGGGCCCCAAGGTCACTAGTGAAGTCTGAATGTCATCATGATTAATATCATGACTCATGTACGTCAACTCAGTATTTGAACAGCAGAACTGTACCGCGATCATTTGATCCTACAATCCTCAAGACTTAGGGCTGTGCACTTCAGCTACTCGCAGACCAGTTTGTAGACTAAACTGAATAGAAACCCTTGTACTTTGGGGATGACCATAACTTATCCTGGATCTTTGAGTCATAACTAATCGAATCAGAAACTTCCATGCATTGAATATTGCAGGTTCTGAGTCATTTCATTGTCTTAGTGTGCTTCTGCATTGGGACTCCGATGTTGTTCTTTGACAGGGTATGGAGATATGTCGGTAGGATGGGACCTGGTTTTGAGGCGAAGATAAAAGATTAATATTGTAATAATATTATTATTATGCAGCATTTTCTTGATTTAGTACTTTGTTATAGGAATCTATATGTTATGTTTGTTGTCTGGGTACACGGCCATGCAATATAGAAGTGGGTAGTATATTTTGTCAGGAGTAGGACTAGAGTATGGCCATCCTACTTCTTCAGCATAAATCAAGGCTGAATGACCGGTGACTAAATTAACCATCTCACATAATGAAGGATCAAATAAAGGAGACAATGGAAGGATTACTAAGTTTTTCCAACGGTGTCAACGTCATTTTTTAGGGGATGTCATCTTCAGCTTTTGGACCCCATTTCTAGCTGAACGGCAAACCAAAATAGGAGGATCTTGTAACGGCGTAGGAGCAGACATCTATTTCTGATATCGGAAATTAAATTTAGATTAGAGCAGCTTCTTCCGAGTCGTACAACGGAATTGGGGGCAGATTCTCAGTTCTTTATTCTCAAAGGTAGATCTTGGCTTGGGGCCGGTGATACCATGTGGCTACTGGCAAGGGGATATGTTTGGGTACTACTAGTGATTACTCATATACAGGCTCACAGTTGGGATATGTATGGAAAATGATTCTAGAATGTCATTCCGTATGAAGGATTGTCTACGGAGTATTGGAGAATAGAACATGCATAGACCCCACAGGTCCAAGGCAGAGGATGTTTCATCATCGTGGTTCAGAGCTGAAACAATTCCTCACATGGAGGCAGCAGAATCGGTAAGTTGACAGGAGACACGGTGGATCTAACACCACTTCCAGGCTTGGAAGCATCAACAAAAAAGATTAGATCAAGGCAGATTCAGGTAAACTTAGAATGCCTAACCGTGATTCTGGCATTGTGTCGAACAGAGTCCGGGCGCAACACAGCCCACCCTCGTATTTCTCATCGAGTCAAATTGATAAACACAAGAATGCGTCATTCGCAGATTACTCAGGTATGAAGTATCAGCACAGGGCTGAATTTCTAAGCTGAAGAAGCAAAGTGTAAGATGCCTGGCTAGAGACCGCTATTTTGCGCAGGGAATAGGGTTGAGTGCATACGGAACCCGACAGAAAGGGCGGTGGAATCAATGGAGGGGGATGATGCATGTCATCCTTGCTGTGATCGACTGCGGCTCGAAATGGAGATTAATAAGACTATGATAGAAAACTAGTTAGTACTAGGTACTAAATACTACTGTGCCACAATACTTGCTCTGTCTCATTATCTAGATTTTGACTAATGATGCAGTGGCTGATCTACATGTATATACATCCAGCGTTGGGTTTGTGGTTGAGGAATTAGACTGCAAAGATATTGAAGAAAAATCAATGAAAATATTCTTAGGATTGATTTTCTGTTCCTAGAGTAGTCCGAACAACTTTTCCTCTAAATTCAAACCACTAAATCTGATTGAATGTGGCCAGTCACAGATTTTCTAGACAAGTATACTTGGAGTACGGAATAGATATGGCACGCGATCTCCAGCTAGGCAACCCCAGGCAACAAGGCTCCCTGGCCCATGTCAATATTCAACCAAGACATGAACTACAGATCTTAGAGTCACAACGTGGCAGGGAACAATTTGATTAACAGATCTCAAACTCAGTCAATTCAAACGTCAAACATCAGCCAGAAACAGTATTGAAAACAAAGAATAAATCAGAAATGACAGCCCCACAGCCCTCAGACTTCCCCCAGGGCTACAATGAGCTGAGACCAGCTCAGCTCATTGCAACCCGCCCGATCTAGCATCATAAGTAGTACATTCATCAAAATAGCACTGTATCCAAAAGAGTCTATCCGGTCCAAATATGCAACCCCTCCCAGAAAATAACCGTAAACTCCCATGCTCATGTTCGTTTCATGTTTCATGTTGTATCCATAATAATGCGTCGCTCACGATGACAACTCAACTGAAAACCAATCCAAATGCAATATACAGCAGGTAGGCGCAGCCATCCTGGATTTCTGTAAGCACAAATGTATCAGCTTCGGCTCCTCAGTGTCGGTACATGGGCAGAAGTCCTTACCTAGATGTTTTGCTGGAGAACAGGTACTACTTGACAGGTTTGCAACTGGAGCACACAATGTGGTTGCATTCTGTGCATCTCGGTTGGACATTGTATACTTTGGGCCCGTCGCCGCACTGGCAGCAGATGTACATGTATGTTTGGCTGTAGACTTTGTTCATGTGTGTCCCTCGGCCAGAGCGGCCGGCGAAGTAGGTCTCCGGAAGATCCTCGTAGGGCATTGATGAGCCCTGTAGGCTGGCTTGACGATTGTCATGTAGATGGCTTCTGCTGGTGGCAGGAACAGTGTGGTAGGAAGACATGTCGTGGCAGCCGTGTAGTGAGTCGTTGATGTTGATGTTGATGTTCATGTTCATGTCCTCGGTGTACCAGGAGCCAGGCATGATTGAGATGGAAGAGATGATTGAGTTGATGATCCTGACGATGGAGGAGACGAATAGTAGTCTTGAGAGTCTGGAAGATAGATCTATATAGAGGATGCTTGTTGCTTGGAATGATGAAGAAGGAAAGAGTGTCCATCATGAGGGATTGAAGCATGTTTAAATAAAAAACAAAGAATGAGATGATGATGAAGACATGAATCACATCAAACAATGGGCAAGGCAGCTCACAAGGGCACAAGTGTGGCTTCTCCCAGGCAAAAGCCCCAGACATCCAGAAGGCGCCCCAGATTTGCAGCGAATCAACCTTCATCCTCAGGCATATCATCAGGCAAGCAAGCAAGCAGAATAGCTTAGTTGAATCCGCCTACTAAGAGAAGTTAGAGACGGGGCCATTAGGATGGCAGTAGATCGAATGTGGCTTGGCGGGGTGAATAATGGGTCCATCAGTGCCTAGATGCTATCTCGAGAACGACATTGAAGTCATTTCTGAATCAACATGCGAACATCTGAGTAGAATGACCGCTAGAATAAGCACTGGTGTTGACTCAAACCCTCCTTGAGGGTCCACTGTCTATGATGGAAAAGGCGGAATCAGCAGTGGCTTGGACATGTCGCGTTTGCCCGAATGCCCTCTGATTTCCGCCCTTTTCACCCCAAGTAGAGACAATTTTGTAATATCGTCTGCATTCTTCTTGCCCCTTGCCCATTTGCATTTTGTTTTCTTTTCCTTGGCTTCTGTGATAGTCCATCCGTTTGTACTCCGCGCGCGTGTTGCCTGCTGAAACGACGTACTAACTCTGAGCGGCTCTCGAGAACGACTCCACTTGCGGCGCGTTAGTACCAGCAGATTCAGGCAACGATCCCCCCTAATGCCTGGTTACCTACAGCAAGAGGCTCCGTCGTGCATTCGTCCTCGCATGATTCGTCGCGGAAATCATCGTCGAAGAAAGAACAGTCATACTGTAATTACCTGGGGCACTTTCATAATGGCGCTGACCGTTAGTTTTGCTCACCAAATGTACTCGGAAAGCCATTTTCCCTGTCGCATTTGTCGGTCAAATCGGTCAAATCCTGTTCGGCCCTCTCCGTAGTAAGGTAAGCACAAGACAAGGCTGCATTCCACGTGCTCCTGCTGCCTAAGCCATCATTCGACATATCCAGTCATCATTTATCGCGTCTTACAAGATCTCTTCTCTGATGACGTTGAGTAATCGATGATCTGTTCAACGTGGAAGATGACAGGGGAGCAGAGTGAGAGGATGATTCATTGTCAACAATCATTAAAAATAGATGGTGATGGTTATGTGATGGTTATGCTGTCCTCTCCTCCCTCGCATCATCTCTCCCCTTTCATTCTTTGTCTCTGACCATGATTATTATTAGTAGCATGGTTTCGTACTGCTACACTGCGTCTGCTTGACCCAGGTCAAATGCATTTTACCCTCAGTTCCGGTTCCTGAAGGCATTCCGACTACACCCAGATTCCACGAATTCCTTGTCGACCATCCCAGCCGATTGAGCTCTTCCCTTTCGTTTTGAACTAGCCAAAGTTGTCTACGATTGACACCTTAGTCGAATAGCCCATTTGGCTTGACCGGAGACTCATGAAAGTCGGCGTCTGCCTTCATTCGAGAGGGGACGATGCTCGTATCCAGAGATGACCTACAAGTACAGGCAGAAAAATTCATGCCTGGGACTGTAACGCTCGCTAGGTCACCGATCCGTTGGGCCCAAGGTGCCGTTGAGGGCAGGATCATCAAGTGAATATTGAAACGTGGGCTGATATGGTCGATAATGGTAGACCCAAGAATCTGAATCGCCCAAGCCACAATATCACAGTAAAACCTTAAGAAATAACTCTTGCATAGCATAAAGATACTTAAGGCTTGAATCTTTGTACTGGCCACAGAAGTTCAGCCTTGTTTACATGGAGGGAGCACATGTACGGTGGACTATAGCTACAATGTGGACTTTTGGTATTTTTACAATGATTACGTCTCACCACTCAACGATCACCTCCTTATATCTATTTCTT
This sequence comes from Aspergillus thermomutatus, assembly GCF_002237265.1. Taxonomy (NCBI): domain Eukaryota; kingdom Fungi; phylum Ascomycota; class Eurotiomycetes; order Eurotiales; family Aspergillaceae; genus Aspergillus; species Aspergillus thermomutatus. Next base: position 131,370 of record NW_020798073.1, read on the forward strand.
TCTACTTGCAGTCTACTCCTCACCGAACACTAAAGCTTGATACAGGTTCACTGCCATGTCTCAATCTGTAAGAATATTGTCTGTACCATCTGTCCGCACTATTAAGAGCTTATGAAACTAACTTATAGCACCTTAGATTGATCCCCCAGAAGGGTGGACTACAGACCCTGAAGAACTCGACTATGAGTATGAATGGGCTGCAGATGATGGTCAGGGTCAAGAAATCACTAGAAGTTATCGACTTGGAAAAGGCCAGCCTATCATGTTTGATACAGAAAGCTGTATACTCATGTTTAAGGCCGGGGAGAAGTTCTACTTTTGGAATCGTATTGATTGGGGTGTTTGGGAAATTCTATCATCCAAGGATCTAGACGAGATGATTACTATTATGAAGGAAAGGGGACAGAAGCATCTTAAAGTCAAGGAACTGTAATATTAAGAAAGTTAAAGCTATTAAGAAGAAATAATTTTTTTATATATTAAGGTGAAGCATTACAATGAGCTATAGCCAACCCATACCATCTTTTTGACGAGTACTATAGTCCGCCGTAACATTACGTCATCCGTTCTGTTTGTTGATGTTTGCACTTGCTGATCATCATTATGTTCCTGAGGCTGCTTCAACATCATCATAATCTAATCCAAATCTACTTAATCTTGTCTCTAATCCAAACCAGTGCAGTCATATCAAGATAATACTTATGCAACGTACTCGAGCCGGCTAATTGCCTGGTTTCATGAGGGCCGAACCACTTTATGATTGATGCAGATGCTTCTGACAGAAACTCTACCAAGTCTTTCTATCTTATCACCACTCCTCAATGCACAGGCGATCGCAAACATTTTGGAATTAGTTTCAAATGGCACCTCGCGGCGCGGATAAGCGTGTCAATCTCGCCGTTGCCAGAATCATACCTCCCATCTTGGTCGGTGTGTTTGGTTATGCCACTTATGCTATCACGAAACCATTATGCGGTCAGCATCCTCTACCCCAGTCATACCAGCCTCAAGCCAGTCTAATGTGAATTTGAATATCAGTCGACTACCTCTTACATCCTGCTCGCCATTATGATCGAAGGCCTCGAACTGGCGCTGGCGCCGCTATACTCGCCGTATATTACGTCCTGCTTATTCCTGTATTGGTCACGTACCTCCGACTTTTGTATAACGTTGTCTTGAACCCCGGTTATCTGCCGCGGGGTAAAGCATGTCCTCGGAATCACACAGACAGTGAGGGCTCAAAGCACCGTCATCGAAGACATCATAGGAGGAAGAGTGGACATCATCGTCCCAAAACGACGGAGAAAACTGATAGATCTGACAGAGGCGACGTCGAACGAGGACTTGAGTACAATGCGGGAGCAAAGGCATACCCTCTGGATGCAGAAGGACTGGAGAGCTTCTACACCAAAGATGTCTTTGTTTGTCAGCCGGATGGGAGACCAGTGTATTGCTCCACGTGCTGTCAGTTCAAGACAGACAGAGCCCACCACTGTCGAGAGGTTGACCGATGTGTCCGTAAGATGGATCATTTTTGCCCATGGTATGTCGGAACGCATCGCGAGCTTCTGCAATTGGAAGGAGACTAACACGTCCGAAGGGTTGGCGGTGTAGTCTCGGAGACCTCGTTCAAGTTTTTTATCCAATTCATCGTTTATACAATGTTCTACTGCATATTTGTTCTTATCGTCTTTGCGATATATACTGCCGAGCTCAAACGGGAGGTAAGTGCATGATCTGGTTGACCTAGAAGGAGTCTCAATTAATGCATTATTAATCTACAGGCCGGAAGAACCAATGCTCATTGGATTGTCTGTCTCGCACTGTGAGTATATTTCCATCGCTAAGACATGTATATCCGTTCTTACAAGCCACTAGGAGTTCTCTTTTTGGTTTTTTCGCCTTTGGAATGACCATAAGCTCTGTGCAACTTGCCGTGTACAATCTGACGACGATTGAGAACCTCAACCGCCGCTCGGCAGTGTGGACCTTGGCAATCCGCGTGCCAAGGCACATCCTCAGCAAACGCTGGGCACCAACGTTCCGTACAATCACCTACCCCCTCCCGCCTGTTCCTCCAGCGGAATCAGAAGTCGCGCGGGAATTCCCAGTCGGAGAGCAGCATGTGTTCGCAATCCTACAAACCCTACCGGGAGAAAACCCATTTGACCTTGGAAGTCCACTCAAAAATCTACAGCAGGTAATGGGATTTTCTCTGTTCGAGTGGCTTCTCCCTATTAAGCACAGCCCTTGTGCGGACCACAGTAATCGCGAGAGCGCCTTTGCCCTGGGACCGGTTGTGACAAGGTTGAAGAAAGAGGCTGGGTTAGAACCTCCCACAGAGTCGGAGAACCCTGCGGGTGCCGAAGACATACCTCAGCATGGACAAAGACGGGGAAAACATAGACGGCGTAATTGAAATGTCTATTTCATTATCACTGTTGTCCTCGATCCTAATGCGGATGCCTGACCTTCCTGTGGCTCCTATCTCAATACAGCTTTGGCCCTAAATCGCTGGATATACTTAGGTCACAGGATGCTTTTGCATAAGACGATCGTGGGGCACATTATAGAGTATCAATCTTGTTCATAAAACTAGCCCAATCTCAAGCGAAACCAACGCTATCTATCGAATGGTATCCTAACGCAAAAGAAGAAAAAGGTAAACAAGAGACGAAGAGCGAAACGGAAAAAAAAATGCCACTGAAAATCGATACAGAAGAGCTCAATCATCGAAGAGAATCACCGAATGAAGAACCAAAAGCCGTCAACGCAGCTAGTAATACAGTCAACCAGGCGCCCAAAACAGATGGGCCGAAGTCATCAGTCAAGTGGCTCAATACACTCGGCAGCAGGAGCACAGAATATGGCCGCAGAGGGTGCACCGGCCCGAGCTTAGGTCGGGGTTATTGTCTCCGCCGCAGCCGCAGCAAACCCACCAGCCGGCCATGGGGGGTCGGGCAAGCTGGTGCGTTGAGAGGGATCTGGGTGCGCGTGCATGCCGGAATCTCGGCTGGTGGGATGGTCTCAGGCCAGCGGTGTGATTGGAGCTGAGTCGATGTGGGACTCGCGACGATGATCTTGGGTTTCGTCGGGTGGGATGTAGAGGGGTTGTGTAGGTTGTATATGCTGGGCGTTGGGTGTGGGAGGGGAGAGTAGCAAAGAGGAGGGAAGAAAGGAGTGGAGAAGACATGTTCTAACTAGCTAGAGACCTGGGCGTGGTGTATGTACACGAGTCGAAGAGAGTTGATAAGGGTGAAGTAGGTTTGGTCTTGCGGAGGGAGCATACGCTGGGATGGAGAGATTTGACTGCGATCGCGATGAAGAAAGGAATGAACAGTGAAAGTGATGGACTCTACTTGCCATGATCTCAATTATATACCCTCTTCAAGCTGCCCCAAGGGTTCGTCCATGAAGGCAATCATGGACAACACCCGGGCCAGAGAGCAATGAGCCACAAGTCTCTGCATCGGTGAAGCGATCCGCAAGGTAGGGTGAAGAAGAGAATGAAGCAGCTTCTGAGGTGTCACCAGCTGTGGCTTGAGCCTGTGGCCAGGCAATTCATGCCCGATGAGTGTGAGAGCGACTTATAGTTCGATATTCCAGATATTACTGCCCTGTCGCAAACCGTTCATCGAGAAGCTGGGACGGAGCAACTATTGCATCAAGTCACACTGTGTACGTTCCAAAGGGGCGGATGGTGGCTTGAATAAGGTCACAGCTTGGACAAGGGCAAATCAGGCGCCAGGGGGCGGTGCCCTGTAAGTATATTATCGAATGCATCATGAAGAGTTCAGACAGAGCAGAAGGATCGTGCCCTGGTATGGGTGCCCTTCAGGAGGCATTGTGGCTAAGCAAAGGCTCATGTTGGAGACCGGAATCGATCACATATAGATTTTTTAAGCTGTCCAGCGACAACAGATGAAGCCGCTCAGAGTGGCTCTGTAAGGTAAAAGATGAATTCTTTGAAGATACCCTCGAAGCTCTGATGCTCCAGATCGAGTGTGACTTTTGAAGCGCGCAATGGGTATGAATAGCCACTTACCAGTGACAGTCCTTGGTAAGACGAGAGAGGAAGATGCCCTGGGCAAAATAAACAGAGACCGGTGGTTTCGCGGCACGCGGAAGCACATCCGAGCCGTAGAATCTTTTTGTCAGTGCCCTGAGATTGAGGTCACATATTCTCCAAGGTGTTTCCCGTTTCGAAGTCTGCTGTGGTTCAGTATGACGGCAGTAGGCTTATTGGGAGGATCACGGCCGCAACAAAACACCGACTCGTTTGACACTCCCTGGCGAAACGATCAGAGCACCATGAAGACGGGTCAGTCTGTAGTCCTTGAGGGACATTATAGTGATACCGAAGAGCAGAAAATGCCTCATCCTTTGTTCCTCTTACCGTTCGATGAAGAGTTGGAGAGGTTGGCTTAGTCGATGGAGCGGAGAATGGGTATTCCAATGTGGATTACCGACATCCACGATCAGACACAGCCGGAGTCGATGATTGATCGTCGGTTTCAAGGAGTCTGGTGATCAGATTAGTATCCATCTACCAACCGATGGCAATTAAGGCAGTGACGGGAAAGAATGAAGCTGCTTACTCTGAAGCGTTTTGATTGACTGACGAAGGACATCAGCCATGGGGCAAAGCCGTAAAAGCGCGCCGTTGCCCCGGGGCTTGGCTCCGGATCCATCTGGTGGATGATGTCGTCGTCTCATCGAATGCAAAACAGTAGTAGCTGGACTGTTTAGCGTGTGTTCTGTAAGGAGGAATAGTCTCCACTTGCAACCTCGGTTGCGATTGTAGCCAATGTAGTGTGAAGTCGTTGGGTTATGGTTTTCTAGAAGGGATGATTGACGGGAGAAAGGGTGAAACCGTCGGATCGGGATGAGGTCATCATCGTGTGCCCAATTCGAGGATCGCGGGTGGATACAGGACTAGTGCTTTAGTAGTAGACACTTGGAGTCACATCTGATGGAAATATGAACTCTGCGAGGTTGCATATTCAGAAACTCTCACCGGGATACATTTTCAATCCTCAAAGATAACCCTGGAGCCTAGCGGTAGTGGTTTTAAACGGGTTATGGAGTACCTTACCAGCATCAAGCAGTATTGAAGCTGGCGCGTATTACGAGTGGAGGACAGTGGAGCATCAAAGACTCCTTCACAGATTGAGTGAAATTACAGTAGACTCCCTATCGAGGGGGAAAAGAGGAGAGAATCATTCGACGACAATAGATAGGTACTCATATGATTATTATCGTTGATTTGAATGGTCGAGTGGAAGCAATTGAGTTGCGGAGAACCTAAGGTACGTACCTTACTCAGGATTCTTCTATCAGTATAGTATCAATGATCCATGGAAGACACCCGGAGAACATCCATGGTCAGGGACAGAGTATCGATCTATAGAAAACAGTTGGGCATACATAACATAACAGTCAGTAGAAATCATCCATATCTATAGTTGCTTACTCTTATTGGATGAAGATGAGGAGCAGAACTGAAGATATCTCCACCTTTTGCGTCACAGCCTTGAAGAAAGGATCATTAATTCATCTTTCATATAGAGGGGTACTCATAGTAGTACTAGATAGTACCTAGTTATGAACAGTTATCAATGCACTGCTACTATAATGGAGATAGTGAGAGTTGAAACAGTTATCAAACTACTCCATACAGACAATATTGTATCGGGTTATTGCTATGGACCATCTTCATCTTCCCTTCCACTACTGACTTCACTGCTTCATACGGAGGGGTACTTTTGATGCTATCCACAGTCCTCGGATCTCCCCTTCCTTCATTTGCTTCAACTTCAAGCCTTTCCATCTCTACATACAAATAGATGGCTACATTCCTCCTTCAGGCGAGAATCTCCCTGACATACTTGCATCGTGCATCGTACTTAGTACATACGCACTTAGTGCTGGCCCAACGATTCCCGAATCCCCACACGCCCTCTTTAGCCTCGAGTCTAACAGTCCATTGACTGTTTCTCTGATCCATTCCTATTTTTGCTTTTTGCCCCTCCGCCGCCTCATCATCATCATCATCGCCATCGTCGCCATCATCATCACCAGCTCTATCCTCTTCAGGTCTCGGCCTGCTTCACTCTGGCCCGGTGCCCGAGACATTCCCCTTCCATTAGAAAATTGTCGAACCAGCTTCGCTGCCCTTCTTCGGGCCCTATTCCCCACCTTTTCTGCAGCATCCATTTGTCATTTACTTTCGAGCTCCTTCTCGACCTTTTTTTACCTCCCTGCTCCTGATCGCGGTTTCTTTCATCCACACCACCGCCAACAAATATTGTCGCACGCTCCTCTTTTATTTCTGATACCGACCATCAACGGCATATCCGCGACTTCTTGGATTGTAACATCTGATTCGGAAGATAAACACGCCCTTTAGAGTCATGGACTCTTCTGTGCGTTACCGGCCCTTGTCTCCGAGCGGCCACCGCATGGTTGACCCCATGCGTGCCTCGACCGGAACAGTGCCTCTCAGCTCCTCATATGGTCACTACGAATCCTCCATGGGTCGTCCGGGATACCCGGCCTACTCTTCCGACCTCCCATTAGTGACCCCCTTCAGCGCCCCATATAGCCCTCGTGTGTCGCACGAACCGAGACTCGAGGTTCAGCCGATTTCCTCAACAACATACCGGGACCCTGGTCACTCCACCAAGCTGAGGACCGAGTATGCTATCCGTCCGAGACCACGGAGCAGTACCGCTTCCGCTGCAGAGATTCACCATGCTCCCGCCCGGCTCGATGTTCCACCATCCGTGAACAGACATTCCCCTGTTATCACCACGAGTTACCGCCGATCTCCGAGTCCTCTCCCGGGCCATGAACGTTATCTTGTTCCTGCATCCTCGTCACATCACGCTCGGCATCACAGCCGGCACTATCCTACAGATTATGCAAGTGATACTGGCAGACTCGAGCCTCATGCCCGAAAAGCAAGATCTCGAACCGATCATGGACGCTACCGAACCCACGATCACGGTCACCGATCGCGCTATCCGGCTCCCGGAGGCTTTCGCAAGGGAGAAGACATTGATGACTACGATGCTTACTCTTACACCAACCCTAGGGAGCAGTTCGAAAAGGATTCGGTCGCCAGGTTGAATCACGGTCGGATCACATACCGCAAGGAGAGGCCTTTGAGCATGACAGGGGTCGAGGACCATCAGCTGTTCCCAAAGAAGGAGCCGCGAGCCCTGGGACCGCCTCCCTCGCAGAGAGGTTTCGACAAGCTTGATCGCGATGCGAGGTCGCGATTGTCGGTTCATGGGTCCGTCGGGAGCGATGTCGACCCAGCGGAATCCCGGAGAATGTCATGGCAGCGAAGACCAGTTTCCTTGCACCAGGACTATGATGATGGTTACTCTTCCTACAAGAGTGATCATGAGGGCCGCCGCCATCACCGTAGTCGGCGGCATGGCGATGATTTGAGTAGCCGGCAGTCCTACGATGAAAGAGCCCCTAGGAGGTCGACCAATGCTACGGAGTCTACGGCACCATTAACAGGAACGGGGCTGGGAACCGCTGTTTTGGCCACTGGTTATTCTGATAACTTTGACTATGATCTTACCCCTCGAACCGACCGCCATCGCTCTCGTGATTATGATCATCATGGACAGGAACACCACAGGCGCCGCCATCGGTCGCGCAGATCAGCAAGACGGAGCAGTGAGAGTGATTCTGATGGATACACGTCAGACGAGGATCTCAAAAAGTACCGACGCGAACCTTCAGCTCGACGGCACCCCGGTGGTTCCGACTCATCTCCCGGTGGAAGCAAAGGCCGAGGATTGCAGCATTTGACGGTCGAAAGGACACATAGGCGCAGGAGCTCACGCTCGCAGCACCGCGGGGAGAATGGTTCTTTAAGGAATGAGACCAGCTCACGCGGATCGGGCAGCAGCCAGGAGGATTTGAAGAAGACAAGCAAAGAACCGGATGCCCCTCCAAAGGGCATATTGAAGCCTCCTCGAGACAAATTCCCCGAGGAGCCCAATCCCGTCAGGGAGGGAGTGGCACCCCTGAAAGATGCCCATAAGAAGGGAATCCCTCCCGGAGCGCGGTGGACCAAGATCGATCGACGACTGGTGAATCCAGCCGCTCTTGAAGCTGGAAACGAGCGTTACGAGGAGCGACCTGATTATGTCATTGTCCTGCGGGTGTTGACCAAGGAGGAAATCCAGGCGTACGCCGTCAAGACGCAGGAGATCCGAGGTATGCGTTGCAATGTCGTCATGATGCTACATTTGAGGCAACTCGAACTAACCGCGAGTCAAATAGATGCCCGTTACCAGGAATACCTAAAGGAACGGCGTAAACGCAGAGAAGAGGATCGTCGCCAGGGCCGCAGGACGGACAGTTTGTCCAGTGACGATGAGGATGAAGACGATGAGCCACGACGTGCAATTGAGGGATCAACCGAATCAAAGTCTGACCCTAAATCATCAAGTCAATCAGTGGCGGATGCGGGCAAAGCGTAGGCTTCCTTTTCTGGGCTTTCTGATCCTGCTGCAGCACTCCTCATACTGTCACCAAGACCTGAATGATTATTTTTCATGATGCGACATCATGTGTGAGACCTTTTTGAGTTATTCAGATATACATTTTCCATAGACATTCACATGAATCTAAGAAGCCTACCCAAGACACAGAGTGTAGCGTGTAAGAAATAGATTTTTCAATATGCATCTCTGCCCTGCCTCAGACCTGACCAATACCACCCCGCCCAAAGCAAACATTTTCACGCGTCTGACGGAGCTAGATTTGCCTGAAGGATATCTAGATAGGTCCTCATGACTTCTTCCGCAAACCGGCCATTTCGGAATCAATAGCCCACAAGAACCAGCTCAAGGATGGTTACACCACGCAACCTGACAGCTTTTGCTGACTGGTTCTCCGAGGGCAGGGCAGTGTACCCAGTGAGCCCGAGCCCAGCATTCGGTCATTTCATTCCGTTCCTTGTGCAACGTCGTCCGGGCAATTCTGTACGCCGAGTAGGACAGAGAAAATTTCCACTCCATACTCTCCCTCTACATGGCCATCAATATTGGGGAAACAACGAGCGTAGAGACTAGTAACTAGATAGGTAATTCCATGCAAAACGTCCGAAGGAATGCGGACTGTCACATGGTATGTCTCTTATCTTCTGTCATTACAGCGCATGCAGGAACTCGGGCTTAGAAGGAGACGGAGATGGAGATGGAGATGGAGATTGGAAGAGGAGTCGTCCAGTCCAGTCTCTTGGCATCATGCACGTCAGTGAGACACTTGTTTTTTTCCTTCATTTACTTGAATGGGTAAGCAAGGATAGAACGGCGAAGGTCCATATGTCGGTAGTGAGTCAGCAGTCGCGAAGCATGAATGGAGGAGGAAGAGGAGGAGTTTGAGGGCAGGACGGGAGTCTGGACTGCGCCACGCATGGAGGGAAATGCTACATTGTTGTGGGAAATATCTTCGTACGGAGGACCGAGAGGGACTAGTCTAGATAAGGTGCGCATACGGAGAGTATGTCGAGTCTTTGACTCTTGACAGGTGCTGGACGAGAGAACTTCGCCAATCACTTGAAGTGGACGCAGCCGCCGGAGATGGAAATAATGGTGCGGGACGTGCCGTTCTCACTGCATCGGCTGTCTACGGCAGAGTTGCTCGTTATGGCAGGGGCCATAGTATCCAACAATCATTGCCATTATCCGGTGTTGACCGAAGGTAACTAAGGTGCCGACGGAGTACCTGGCCAGTCACCACAGCTGTCAAGATGAGAGGGGAGGTGGGGAGTATCAGAACCGGGGTCAAAAGAGTCAAGACTGATCCTTGTACTCTACCTGCGTCGATGCAGTCGTTAGATATGGAGATGATCCATGAGCGTTGTCTGATGGGGTGCCGATCTACGAAGAAGTATTCGATCTATGTATGTCATTGAGAAGCAAAGCTGATTCGTTTGTTGCCGTCGCCATCGTGGTGGCGTCGACCTTCCTTGACAGGGAGTGGCAGACGTTAAATTGGGGTAGCATCCTGGCTTATGCCCTGGCTGTTGGTCTAATCAGCACGAATTGAGGACGGGAGTGGTGGGCTGGTGGTTGATCACCAAGATAGAAAGGCTAAGAGTTGGTGTGTCTTTCCATACGGCTGTAGATCGTCAAGTCTCGAGTGCTCGGTACCACTGGAGAATGGAGATGCTCTGTGGTCACGGAGTACTTGACCGTGAGTCTAAAGTACGGAGTCCATTGTACCCACCTAGGTATGAGGTTGATACCAAGCCGCTAAATATATAAATGACGACAGGCCTCACAGAGGATCCCCCAATGAAAAGCCAGAAATCGAAATCTAGCTGAGTGAGAGTGTGTGAGTGTGATTATGATTGACGGATTGACTGCCCAATCTCGACATTCATCAGAGTGAGGGCTATTCTCCGTGATAATTGCATTGTGTGTGTGTGCGGTCTCTACTTAGACTTGAAAGCAGTAGATAGGGACAATGGAGTAAACTCTGCTGCGATATGTCTAAGAATGTCGTTCCTGAAAGTTTCGATGGATCAAGGATCATCCCTTTTCCAACACGCTACGTGGTCAACTTTAATAGACGACGACACAACGCCCATTCGGCATGATCCATCCACCGGGCAAATGGGCATTGGACTGGTAAACCAGCCGCGAAGCTTTTGGACTGCTCACATTGTGGCCTGGACGGTTTCAACCGTCGGTGAATATTAGAGTTTATCACTTGATGGATTCCGTTTTTTCCAACGGCGTCTCACAGGATGCTTTGGTTACCTGCATAATGTTCTGAATTGTAACCGTTCAGGGACGAAGGGGTAGTTCTCTTTTTCCTCCACACAGCGTGTCCTAATGCTCATTACTCCGTATTCGAGGTGATCAGCTAGCCCCTTGGTTCTAATTGTGGCCCTTGGGTCTGGGCTATCTATCTCCGTACGCGAAGGATGCAACCTAAGTGTAAAGTGAAAAAGCAAGCCAGCTAACCTAAACCCGACAGAGTAAACATTCTGTACAGAGTCCTCGACTCTGAATGGCCTCGCAAGTCCACATTGACTGGGGCCGATTCTCTGCCGATGGCCCGAAGCTACCTGGTCTAGCGCATTAGTCCTGGACTCCTGGACTCCTGGTCCTGGGTCGAGAATCTTTTGAGAGTCGTATCAGAAATTCTGAATCAATCGAGTTTTCGGAATAGTGCAATAAGGGAGGCAGGCCGGAGGAAGAGCACAGAGTCAAACATATTGCATGTTCATTTTTCTTTAGACCGTACACCAAGGCCGATCATTGTTATCTTTGCAACTCATAAGTGTTTGTCTCATCCACCTCGAGGCGCTTCGACTACATTGCTTCTTATTGGCTGGTCATTCATCCTGACTGCCTAGGTGCATCAAATTAGGTGTCGCTTAAACTCTTCCTGATGTTTCATGCACGAATCTTCGAACTTTTTCTTTCAAATGATGAGTTATAAGGATCATGAACGGATCAGTAAAAAAAAAATTCCTCAATGCCTCGTTTCCCTCCATCAAAGACATCATACCCACTTGGGCGCGGTTCTGCGGTTCCATGAACGGCTGCCATGGACTAACCTCGACAATCTCAACTTCCAGAGTTCCAGTTCCAACACTCGCACGAGCTAAAAATAATCGAAAATAGAACTACCTAGGAATAGGAATGATTCTGTTCCAACACCGTGCTTCCTAGGTCATCTCGAGGTCGGATGGTGGGGCCGTGGTACCGGTGCCTTTATTAGCTTTGGATCGTAAGTACTTAGAAGTAACCGACCTTGAGGCCCTAACTACACAACACCATGGAAGTGTTGATAGAAATTTTCGGTAATAATGAGCTCTAAAGCTCTAATCATCGATCACATGTGTCTGTAACGAGTGTCAGATGATGAACCGAAGGATACACACTCAATGTATTGGGATTGCATAAAACAGCTGGAATGTTGTACTCGGTATACAATAGTGTATGTACTCTTAGGCCATCACGGAGATCGGCATCCAAGAACTCTCCATGTCAGAATTAATTGGTGGTGCAATTACATCAAAGGATGCGTCGAGCAGGAAAGCAGATGAGCAGATTTTTCCTGTTATTTGGTCAGAGAAGCAAAGCAGACCTGAACAGGACTGTCAGCGTTCGGAGAATTCCGCCTGAATGATAATGATTGATTATGCCATCCAACAATCAGCCTTAATAACACGTAATAAGACCATTACTTCAATTGACAAAAAAATATGAAACAAACTTTGAATGTATTGCCTGAATCATCTGTTGCCCAACACCACTGAGTGACTGAAGGTGCCAAAAGTCTAGAGTCCTAATCACTGCACTAAATGTTCTCTTAATTACCACCTGTAAGAATTTTGAGCAACTTAGGTACAGATATCTACGGTACCTAGGCATCTTGTCCGTGTTCCAGACAACTCCACTTTGGACTCGGACTGTGATCTGCTCCAGTCTCCGGGCCTCCATCCAGATGCGGAGAAATATCGTCGTTATGGATTACTAGGTAGGTAGTACCTTACCACTGTCCCCTCCTTTTATCCAATCTCCCATTGGTCCGGCTGGTTCGTACAGGACCTGACGGAATTAATTTGAGCCTTTTTTTTGTTCTTTTTTTTTTTCTTTTGTTATTTTGCCCTTCATTTTTTTGACTCTCTTGTTTGTCTTCAGTGTGCTCAATCCACTTTTTCTTATCTCTTCATGATTTGATATGGTACCTCTTTGATTCAAGAAGGTTCAGCGTTCAGAGGATAAAATATCATCGCATAGGAGATTGAGGGGTTGTAAAGCATCCTGGAGATGGACAACTTTGTCACAACATTGATTGGGACCAAGCTGGAAATCAATGTTAATAACGGACAGATCAACCACATGTCTAGCAAAGCATTGTGCACTCAGCCCATGCTAGAACTAGCTCAAAGAAGTGCCTCATCTTGACAAATTCTGAGCCGTGGTCGAAAACGCGTTCCTTTCTTCTCTTATTAACCAATGCCAATAGAGTGTTGACAAATACCTAGCATTTCTTTGTCCCAAGAGGCGCTTCTCCGAAGTTGACCTCAAATGAAAGCAGTGGTTCGGATTTCGGAGCTTCCGCCAAGATAAGGCCAAGAAGATCAAGATTTCTGGTTGTTGTTCGCATGAGAATCGAACAAGGGTTCGTTTCGGACCTGGCAGGTCGTTGCCGATGTCTTCCTCCAGGCATTGGGCAGATAGAACAATATCAACCCGAAATAAGGAATGCCCGTGTTTCCGGTATAGCCTGATAAAGCAATGGTTAACGGATAAATAATGGTGCTTGGTGCCTGTGCCACTGTGGTGTATGTTATGGCGCCAGGTACGTATGTTATTCCTGATTTTCCATGGTTGGATGTCTTAATCACTGATACTAAAGGCATTATTGATATTGATATAGAACATGGAAGATTTGAGGAAATCTTGCATGACATCAGCATTGCGCAAGTAAGTATACCATCCCCAACACGAGGCAGTAAGACCACAATAGGTAGGCACAATAAAACATAGCCCCGAAGAAATCTGCTTGAGACTTCAAGCCTCTGGCATGGATTCTAGTATCAATGCATGCTACGTTGACATGCCTTCCAGCAACAGTTAGGGCTTCATCTCTCTAAAATCTGAACCGATATCCCTGGGTCTGACGAGGATTACCTTTGAGGCTTTTTCTTGGGAATAATCAAAGAACAGTAGTACCTAGTTTTACGCCTGATGGTGCATGGCAGGCCCGCCGACGATCATCTCCTAAAATGCGCTAGTCTAAACCTACGTCAAGGACTGGCCAACAGGAAAAAAAACTTTTTTTTTGAAATCATTTCTCTCAGAGTGTTTCAGGTCGTACGGAGCATTTGTGACTTGCAAAGTTGCAAGGCTGCTTCCATGGTGCTACTCTGTATTGGAGGAGATATTATCAAATCAATCATTTTTCATCCTCATCAGGCCGAGTTGACTGAAGTGTTTAATGATTGCAAATATTTGATTAATGACTGCTCTAATGAGTCTAAAATCTACCTCAAGTTTCCACTTTGTTTTCTGTGCTGGCGGACTGTACCTCACATGTTCAGGTACAGTAACCTAGGTTTGTTCATTACTCCATCTGTTCAATATTAATCTACAGATGTGGAACTTTGGATCAGATCATCATCCAAGCTTCAGCAGTTCAGCTACTCCGACGTCCGAGAACCGATCGAGTTCTGGTCCTGAGACATTAGTATTGCTAGCTCGTAGCTCCATAGACTCCAGGATTGAAGCGGTTGATCCGCCCAGGGATGATCGAAAGGTCCCCTGTCGGAGAGGGGGGTTGGCTACAATAGTCTTCATCGTTCTGGGGGGGAGGGCTTGGAGCCTTGGATCGTACCTATGCTACATCAACACTAACTAACTTGTTTAGCGAGCAAACCCAGCAACCTCGCTTTTTCTCGAAATCATCCCATTGGGATGCAACTCTATCGCTGTGGATGACTCGATTATGGCGTTTCGTCCTTGATACTGCTGCAATCTATCATCCTCAGGAGCAACCTGAAGCTTCGCTTGATATCTTTGGACTCCGAATGGTACCCAAGGTGCCAAGACCAGTGCAGGTACTGTATTGTAATCGCCCGGTATCTCCGGCCATCACATGGTTCCATTCCATTGTCTTTCAAAGGTTCGCGACTTGCCCCTCTTTCCATTGCTTTTTGTCTTGGAGGGCCGAAAACTCTTCCATAGAACTGTTCTGGAACTGTTGCAAAGAGAAAGGCCAAATAAGCAATCAAGAGTTCCTGGTCTCTGAGGGAGTTAGTTATTCCTTGAGGCTTGATAAGACAATGGGAGTTACGGGAGCTATGTGTTAAGCACCCTGCATCGATCCCAGTGGGCTTTGCCAATGGCAGCTCATGATGATTCAAATCGAGAGGGATATGAGCACTGCACCGTTAAATGCCGTCAGACCGAGAGGCTCCACTATCGCCGACGCTAAAGCAAAGCTAAGGTGCTCCCTCGTCGGACTTTCTTTGAGAAAAGCATCTGCTGAATACGTAGTGGGAGACTTCCTTCAGTAAGTACTACAGAGCAGTCCATTTGAGACTACTAATTCGTTCTCATCAAATAATGAGCATTTATCTACAGCTGAGCGGCGCAGCAGGTGCGAGGTTGCCTAATGGGGAGCTCCGGCTTACGACGACCTCAACTAGCCTCCTTCTGGAAAGTCTCCAGCGCCTCCATGGCTCAGCTCCAGCTAGACGGACTACGGAGTACCTAGGCGTCATCCTATTTTCCCTAGGTAGCTCTGGGGCTGATGTCCGTTGCTGTATATGATTTGCTGTTATGGAGTATAATGAATGCTCAGGCCAGAGCGATCTTTCTTATCATTTAATCTCCATTTGTAATTTGCCAGAAAGAGTTCCAGGCCGGTGGCCCGCTAACATGTGTGCCAGAGCTGTAATGCACACAACAAGATGCATCTAAAGACACGCATATTTATTGGTCCGTCTATTTGGCACAGGCCATGGAGGAATCTTGATTTGATTGAGTGATTCTTTCAACTCTCGATTCACAAAGGTATTGACATTGACAGCCAACTAAGATATCCCAGGTTGATACTGGATGGCGAGTCTGACACTGGCGACACAACATACAAGGTCATTGAAGCTTGGGTGGGGATGGCCCTTTTTCCGAATCTACCCTTTCACTTTCATGTTTTCCAATTGTCGGGAATCGGTGTTATTTGAAGCCAGGATAGTGCGCAATAAAATGCCTCTGTTGCATTGTGGCTGGAAGCTACTCTCTATGGCACTCATTCCTTTGCTCTATCGTCCTTAGAAGGCTTGAAGGGTCTAAAGTGGGTAGTCAACCAGCTCGAAAGTACGGAGTGGATAGATTAGGTCCAGAAAGCCAAGACTCACTAAATATTCAGAAGAATCTGATTGCATGATCGTGCATAGTGGATCTGTCTCTGGGTCTTCGAACTATTCACAGATTGGCTTCCTTAGCGAGTCTTGTCTCGAGAGGTCGAGGGCACGGGAAGGAAACAGCCTTTAGTGTGATGGCTACGGCTGTAACGGCCTACGACAGGACAATCCCTGCCTCTGGTTATTTGACCCTCCGCGGAGGTTTGCTTCTTCGAGGACGCTTGTTTGAAGGCTTGAGGCATTATTCTGCACAATGCAGGAGGTTCATTGCTGGGAAGCAACAGGATTCAGGAGCCTCCAATGGACTCACTGGGCAAAGATTGATCAGCCACTTTGCGCTTGCGACCTGGGGTTACACAGTGGTTTGCGAGAGTTGTATCCGCTTGGAGGTGAATCATCCGAATGGGCGCCGTTAGGCTGTTTCGAGTTTATTTGGACAGGGCCGAAAGGGAGACTTGGCATGAGAATATTATCTTGAGATTCTGGTTTGATCTCGAGTCGGGGGATCAATTGAAGAAAAGGAAAATTAGTAGCAAAAGAAAACGAAACTCGATGGTCAGATAACCAAATTACCAAACACCCACCATTGGTCATGGACGGCTCGGGAGGGGTGGATTTGGCGCCACCCGTGGAAACAAGGCTGACGGCAGCAAGTCAGATCGGTTGACTCCATACGGGAATGTAACCAGATCGAGTCGTCGCTGGTATTCCCCCGTCTTTCTAGAGGGAACCCCCCGAAAGTATAAACAACGAGGAAAAAAAGAACGGAGAAAAGTCAACTGGAATCTTGAGCATACCCGAGCCTGCGATTTGAATACCTGATACTAAGTTTGACTCAAGAGGGACCAATATCAACCGGTGAGTTCAACAGTGTTGGAAATATACCAACTCAGCCGATCAATTTGTTACAGAACAGGCCCATGCATTACAGGGTGGAGGCTGTCAGGGCGCGGCGCAGCTCAGTTCGTGCAAAGTGAGGGAGGGCATCAATCTGGATCAACGCCCAGCATTGACCGGATCGATTACTATCTACCCACCTTCTTTTGCTCTTGACCAGCGCGATCATCCCTGAATGCTTATATGAGAAAAACAACATGTGTGATGCCTGAAATGGAATCATCTGCCAGATCGAACATGGAACACAACGTTTATTACTCTAGATTTGGACCAATTCCTTTTAAAGAAGAGAAACGGTGTTAGAGAAGCTAGATTACCTACGTAACATTATTATTACAGACCTGATAACCTAGGTAGCCTGGTCAGGTATCATTAAATTCCGCTAGCCAAGGAACTAACTACTGTACGGTGCCTCTTCCTTCCGTCGCCAATCTTCATTATTCCAGACCATCCATGACCAACGATCTACTCAGAGTAAATCATCCACCAAAAACTTAAAAAAAAACTAAACAACTACTAAAGGTAAAGTAAGGTACCTAGTTTAAGTGTGGTGGGTATCAGAAGTTCAGTAATGTTAAGGATATTCTCTCAAGTCTCAAGCACTTGAGAGACAAGAGCCAGAAGGAAATAAGGATGGATGATGTCAAAGGGAAAAAAAGAGGAACAATAATCTTAAAAAAATCCACAAAGGATAGGACTAAAGGAACAACAGTCAACCTGCTTCAAAGAGTGTTTTATGCCCTAAGAAGGTAGCATTTACCAAGAGTGGTTAATACAATCAGAAGACAGAAGAGTGGAAGCCATTTACTCGTCAGATGGCAATCATTTCGCCCAAGTCCAACACATGTGCCACAGCTTAAATTGTGGGCACACATCTAGCCCAGACACATCCATCATGTTAGCATTTATTGTCATTTCGAGCAAGTATCTTAGCAACATGAGTAGTGCAGGTTCTAGTCACCTAGCTGCATATCCTCTCGCAAAGCTCATTTTAGCCAACCTCTGGCCGTTCCTATCATTCTCCTGAGAAGAGTCTCTGATTTGGTTAATTATTATCCGCAACAGTAGAAATGCATACTAAGGTAATAATATATGATAATAATACCACACACAGTATATTGGCCCTACTGGCTACTACAAAGGTCCGGAGATTACCTAGTGGACAGCTGATAGATGTACTTCTTAAGACCATTTCCTTTTGCACCCCTCTTCTTCAATTAGTTCTCGTACCTTGTGCCTACATCAAGTCTTGAAGTGCACTCTTGAGCACAGTTAACAAGGAAAGGGACGTGAACCAAGACCAGAAGGAGGCTTGACTCCCATTCCTTTCTTTCATCCCAGTTAGTTCACTGGCGGCTTTCTCCGATCTAAAACTGGCTTGCTTTTTCTCACTTCGTTTGTGTTGCCTCAGTAGACTGAAGGAGCAAGAAGCCTGGCTCTACTCTTCTTTTTATTATTATTATTACCAATCATTGTCCTACACACACTCGACTGCGTCCAATCTGGGCTCGCTGTGACGTCGATTGAACTCATCACTCATTATTGTCTGCATGACTGCCCTTTATTTTTCCTCTTTTCTTTTTCACACAGAAAAGAGGAGAGGAATGTTAGCCTACATGCAGTGATTATCAGGTTGGTCTTACTCCTAGGGTTCCTTAATCTGGCTTTTATCTTGCTCTATTTCTGCAAGCTGCACATCATCATCCATCTCAAACACACTGTCCGGCAACAACCTAAGCAGATTGAGCTCTTGGACTGGATCCCATCGAGTCATTCTGATTTCTCGCTCCCTCAGGCCCTCGTTTTTTGTCACATTCTCGCCTCTTTCCACTCCTGCATCCTGCATCCATCCTGGTCAATATTACACCACCTTCCCGCTAGTGACAAGCTCATTTCTGATATACCCAGTTTCCCACCACTCAGCGGCTCCCTCTGGCGCTCTCCTAGTTCCCTTCAGCTTTGTTATTTTTTTTTTTTTTTTTTGGTTTCCACCGTTGCTCTTTTATTATTATTATTATTTTTTGTCCTTTCTGTCCTTTTAGTGTCCGGGTCTTCAATTCGCCTCCATTCCTGATCTGGGATCGCTCGTGCTGGTGCTTATGGATGTCTGCCTGCCTGAAGGACGGGCCTCGTGTGCAGCTAAATAACCACCCTGGACCCTCCACATTACCACTGCAACCGTTGACACTTGACACGGCCCATTATTCTGAGAGCTCTTCCTCCCTCTCATACCCCAGTCCAGATCCAGTGAGCCCCTCCGGGCCACTCCCGTCGTCATTCAGCCTCCCTTTAGCTTCCGTTCCGTTCGAACTCTGTCTATCGGGGTTATTGTTCTTGTTTCTCAGAACTAACCTTCACCAAGCTCACGCCGTTCATACTCCCAGTCTCCTCCTAAACTCCAGCAACAGTACCTTGAGACCACGAAGCCGCCGGCAAAAAGAGCAAAGGAAAGAAGAAGTCGATTCTTCACTCAAGGCCACTCGAGGTCACTCACGACCGGCATGGTTCAGACTGAACTAGGTCCTCTACCTGCACCCAAATACAAGGACGAGCCTGTCGACGATCATGTAAGTTGTTACTTTTTCCCTTTAGCCCTTTGAGTTTTCTTTTACGTCTGTCACCTTGTCTTGTTCAAGGACAATCCCCGTTTCTTTTGCCCGCTTGCAATAACCTGGGTGAAATGGCGCTGGATTGCATTGCCTATTGCAAGCACATACGGCAGGTAGCTGTTCATCTGGATCTCACTTCGACAATTCGTCTGTTCCTCACTCGTACGGCGTCTCTTAGTGGAGTGTTCTTCAATCGCGCGGTAACGCTCCTGTCTTCTGCAAGACCCGTTCCTTTGCATGGACATCTTACTCTTGCTGCTTTGTGCGCTATTCCCCTCTTCTCAAGCCAACTCAGCACTTCTTTCGACAATGTTTTGCCGAAGACATAAAATAACTAAGGCCTAACCACGATTCTACCTTCCTCTATTCGAGGCCAATGCTTGGCTGAAAGTCATGAGTGTCCATCCCATGGTCCTCGCTCGTGGATCTCCCAACTGGCTTGTATCATTAACAATGATCCCATGGAGGAAGGGTCCTTTTCAGTGTCTTTCCCGGCGGGGGGAACGCTGCGCACAACTGTCATACTCAATGTCTTCTTTTCAGGACGCAAGGACTTCCGTTATGAGCCTGCACATGAATTTAATACCACTTGTCACAGCACATCATGTTGATCTAGACACCTCACACGCTTTATAAATTTTGTTCGCTGAAGTTTGTGCTTTGACTGACCCAGCTGTTATTGGACTCCCAGATTAGGCACTCGGCGATTGGACACCCGGGTCTACATAATTCGCATCTGCAACACCCTCGTTCAGCAAGCCTTACCCAGCCGCCAAAACAAACACCTGGTTCTCCTCATCAGCCCACAGCTTCTCTACCTAGTGCACCATACGCTCCCCAAGCCTTGGGAAACAGCATTTTGCAGCATCACACGACCCATTACAGTCAACCACCACACGAACAGAACTACTACTCATCCAATCCTCCCTACAGCACAGCGTCTGCATCCGGGCAGTATTCATCTAGTGGTATGTGACTCTAATACCAACCGCTTACGCAGGGTACAAAGCACGCAGAAATTGTCTTTTACAGCCGCTGATACCCTGCTAGGTCTTCCCGAAATTATGGCGACCACGGCTCAAATGCAGAGGCCTTATCCTCCGATTTACCACACTCCACAATCAAGCTCTCCGGCATCAGTCGCTTCTCAGACACATGATCAACATAGCCGAGGACTTTATGCGCAATCGCCGCAAATGGCGCCACAGATGTATGGGTACCAACCATATCCATCTATCAACCCTGTACAGCCTCCCGCATACACAGCGCACACGCCTCCCCAACAGCACCCGCTCACTTCGCAATCCATGATCTTGCCTCATCATACAAGCACTGCACAGCTACCCCACCAGCCTCCCCAAGCACCATCCGTTACTATGGCCCCCAGTCCTATTGCTGTCACAGCGTCTCAACCGACACCACCGCAGAGAGCGGTGCTAAGCCCACCGCATTCTGCGTCGGCTGGTGGTCCCCTTTCCGCCAATAGTATCCACCATACAACTCCAAGCGTCGGTGCGAGCTCCAGCGCAGCACCGGGCCCAATTCCGGCGACCACTCCTCTTGTAGTGCGACAAGATAGCAACGGTGTACAATGGATCGCCTTTGAGTATTCTCGAGATCGCGTGAAGATGGAATACACTATTCGGTGTGATGTCGAATCTGTCAATGTGGACAGCCTTAGCCAAGAGTTCAAGACAGAAAACTGTGTCTATCCTCGGGCTTGCTGCAGCAAGGACCAATACAAAGGCAATCGACTTGTTTATGAGACGGAGTGCAACGCTGTCGGTTGGGCTCTTGCTGATTTAAATCCCGCGCTGCGAGGAAAACGTGGGCTCATCCAACGAGCCGTCGACAGCTGGAGGAATAGCAACCAGGATCCTCGACTTCGAAGCCGACGCGTGAGGAGGATGGCCAAAATGAACCGGCGCCAGGGGCTCCCTGCGCAGCCGCCTACCCACATGGTCGCTGCTCCTCCTGTCGCTCCGGGCATCCCAGGCGGTCTTGCAGCGCCCGCTTCCCGTCCCGGACCTGGGCCGTTGCCTATGGGACCCCCACAGCTACACCATCACCATGCTCAACCTGAAGGTAGCGCAAGCAATGAGGATGTCAGCGGTATGTTTCACCACATGTGATGTGTTTAAACCTCATTCCATTCTATAACTGTTGTTTTGGACTTAACAGCGGTGTCTATGATCGATAATCATGTAACAATCTTCACTGCACGACGACCCTTTCGGATGGATACCACTGGCTTGGGTGTTTTTCTCTTCATTGCTCTTTTTATCTTCAAAAAATTTCCATCCCCCTTCTACCTTCTGCATATACTCTTGCCGTCCTTGGTATTGTCATACCTGATGTACTTTTATTGTCTTCTGGAGTGGTTCTCTTCTCTATTGTCAACCCATACCCAATTGCGTTCTGTTTATTGTGTTACCAAGGGTGCTTGGATCCCTATACGCCCCCGAACTGTGATGTGCCATGAGAAGCTGAGCGTAGGCTAATTCCATATATTGTCATACTATGCATAATATAGGTACCACTGAGTTTTCGAACAATACAGATCGTCAGCCTGCTGCGGAAGCTCCCCTCACATCAGGGCATACAGCAACAGATATCCGCACCGCACAAGTCTTTCACGGTTATCCTACATTCCCTACGTCTGCCAGTGCAGGAGGGGGATCTAGAGGTCCATCGATACCCCCCTTGATACGAGACAGCGGACTAGGAAGCCTGGGGAGACATCCAGCGGTTGCAACTTCAGCCCATAAGGTTGAAGAAGTCGAAGACGATGACGACGAACGCAACCCAGGCCATGACGCACTCTTCGGAGCATTGCCTGACGGGAAGCGGCGCAAGTTCATACTTGTTGACGACACACAAAGGGGCTGTCGCGTTCGTGTCAAGGTTATGCTGGACCAAGTTAACATGAACGAGATTCCCGATTCATACCGGATGTCTAACTCGGTGTATCCCCGCACCTACTTCCCCGTGCAAATGAAACATCCACGTGGTCGAGTTGTTCCTGGAAGAAGATATTTCAAGGACGACCACCAAATGGATGCCGAAGAAGAGACTGCGACGGTCGGAAGGATGCTAGTTCCAGCACCACAAACAGATGATGCCGGCGAAATCGCTGTTCCTAAGCTGACCAGAGGACGGCACAAGAAGGAGGTCCTACTTAACGACTTGGGTTACCGAATGAGTTGGAGCCAAAGTCGAGTCTTCGCTGGGCGGCCGTTGTTTCTTCAACGCTCCCGTACGTTGCTATCCCACTTGCTACACCCCTTGCTGCGTGGCGGACCCATTTCCGCTCGTGGCAGTGAAGGAATGTTCCATAGCTAACTTTATTTCCTTGCTTTCTTTTTTTTTGGGAACAGTTGATGCATACCGGAACAAGATGCGCAGCACCATGCTGGCTGCAGGCCAAGATCTCTCCTCCATCCCTCGCCATTTCGAGACACGGGCCGGAAAGCGAAGGTTCCTCGAGCGCAGGCAGCGGCAGGGGATGTCTGCATCCCAACGGAGCGCAGAAGAAGTTGAAGCCTGAATGGTCCAACCCACATGGGATAGACTTCGTGCTAACAGTCTAGGGCTGCTACATTTTATGATTGTTCTATGATATTTTACGATGTGGCCGACAACTCGCTACGACGTGACGACGCTATGGGAATACGGAATTTGCCGCACTGTTGAGCGGATGAACATCGGCAATGCGATCACAGACGCCCAGGATGGCAGATTTGATGTATTGAAGACTTTATGATGAAGGAATGAATGGGTTCATTAACAGGACAGGCGTTTGATTTGATGTTTGATTTCTGCGATGATTATATAATGGCTGTGATGACTATGAGTATAAGGTATGAGGATACGAGGCACGAATGCAATGACGGATTCCTTTTCTTTTCTTTTGAGATGCTTTGTGGTGGATGGATTGATCATCAAGAGTCCAAGCCTCATGAAAGTGATAGAAAACTGAGACAAGCAATGATCACATGCGGTGTTTTAGCCAATCAGGATACTTTGACTGTGGCAGTAATTAGCGGGCCTAAGCCAAAGATGGAAAGGTGTGTGCTCCATGAAAGGAACCTTGCCAGATTTGGTTAGATAGGGGTACCTTGGTTCCGAAAACGCCAGGGGTAAAAATAAACCAGCCTCAGGAGGAAGGTGCGGTAGGTCGGTAGGTCGGTAGGTACTTGTCTGTCTCACATCTGACTCCATCTTCTCATGTGGTTCATTGCATTTGTATTAATTGTCAATCAAGTAAGACTAAGAACTGATTCAGATCCTCCAAGACCTGAGACAAGAACATTGACCCATGTTGGATGGCATTAGAATCAATTCCATTGACATGATCTTACCCTCGGTATGGTAAAACATGGCATACAGTTCACCTTGTCCGACATGTATTTATCAATTTTAATTTTTGACATTTCATTCTGCTCATTCATTGCAATCTAATTACTGTCTTATGATCGTATTTCTCACGTGGCGTCAAATAGTAAGAATAAGTTAGTTTACTAAAATTGCCGGCTGCAGTAAACAAAGTCCCAAGTCTGACGCCGTACTGTACGATACTGGGGTTTACCGCAACCAGGGTCTTTGACGTTTGAAAGGGAAAAAATAGTCCCTGACAACGTGGATCCAACCTAGACCCTGAGCGGCGGATCATCCACTGTCGTAACTCGCAAGTCATTGCTGGACTTGAGATCAGAATAATTACTGGAATATGGGAAGCAAATCTGATGAGAACAGAATAAAACAAAAGAAGAAGGGCTTTTTAAATAGAGGTAGAGGGATATTTGTGGTGACAGGCAGACCGACAGCACTAAATCAGGTTGTCGGGGCCACCGGCCGACCGTGATCAGCATCAGCATCAGCATCAAGTGTCTGTGCTTGATTCGGCAGTTGGAAAGTCATAACATACAGTATTCCGCATGCAGTCGCTGGTTTCCGTTCCCCTCACGTTGCTTCTTTCATTGTTTGTGAATCGGTCACTTTTTGAAGCTATTTTGTCTGTTTGGATTCCATCTCGATTCTACACTCGATCAACCCTTGGGGCATTATTCTCCTTCCTGTACTCCGTATCGACATCGACATCAACAGCGACAGCGTCGACTATTGCGATGCTGGCTTAGGTTTCCGCTTTTCTGGCCTTTTCCTCCTCGCATGGTCAGACACTATCGACTAGATAGATACCCAGGTAAGTGTTTCTCTGATACAAGTCTTATTGGTACTCCCAAAATATCCTGTCAATGTCGCATTCTTCTGCCACGCTTATTACGGAATGCTCTTCTTTGCCCCGGATCTGTCTAAGTAATTGAAACTCTTCGACTTGTCGAGAGTTCACCTGCTGTCAAGCTTGCGTGCTCCCAAGTTCCCGCTTGATATTCCCAACCTTTCTTTTGCTCTTCCTGACTGTTCCTGAAATATCTCAAGTTCTCTGCTGTCATCGCTGGGAACCGTGGTTCGACACTTGTGCCCTGTCCCGCTGATTCACTATTATTATTGTCAGTTTCATAAAAGTCGCCGCCTTGCCCGGATTAACTAAACTTGATCGGTCAATCTGAGTAACTTTCTGGCGCAACCCAATTCCAATAATTAGCCCTGGAGCTGCCTCCTTTTCTAATTACGAACCAACTCATCATCGGTTGCTTGACCTAGCATAACTACTCTTTCGGATACCGGAAAGTGGCAGAAGAATCCATACAAAGGTATACCGGTGTGCTGGTTGTGGTTTGAACAATGTCCGGTCCCAACCGGACATTCAGTTTTGGCGAGGGCGACGATGGTTTAGCACATCCATCTTCCAGAACTCAGGCCATGCACTCGCAGTACGACGATGATTCCCCGATCTCCGACGGAGCCCGCACGAATCCGATCAATGGTCAGGGAATGGACCGTGGACTTGGGTCAGTGCCGGAGGACGACCATCGGGGATGGGGTCAGGGTCTAGGACCGTCACCCTCGTTACGGACGGGTTCATCAGCGACCCCGGGGATGGATAATCTGGGACCAGGGGCCGTGGGAGGCGGCATTCGCGGTATTGCTCTCGGCGTTGCCAATAGCCACGATCGTTTGAGTGGAGTGGAGGCCCTGAGGGGCACAGACGGCCATGAGGCTAATGTTCCTGCAGAGCGAGGGTTCAGCACCACGGGATCCGATAACCCATATATCCCTACGCCACCGGAGCATGGAGCGTATGGAAGCTCCGAGACGCTCCAGCCTCGATATTCGTACGGTTCCAATATCGCTTTGGGGGCAGCCGCTGCCCCGGCTGGACAGTTGACCCCGGGTCAATCCGTTTCGCATCTCAGCACATCGAGCCCATCGCAACGCAACCTCTATGATAGCCCATATCAGGGTGTAGCAGGTCTGAACGCCGGTCCCTACCAACGGCACTCGGCTTATAGCTCGAACGATCTACCTCTTGACATCAATCCGGATGAGATCGTCGATGACGGCGATGACGGCTTCGCACCCGCGCCGAACACAAGATCCGGGGCCCGCAAGTCTCAGGCCGTTCCTGCGGCGGCTGGAGGTGCTGCAGCAGGTGGAGTCTTGGGGAATTTGGGCGAGCTTTTCGGGGGCAAGAGTGCCGCCGACACATCGTACGGACCAGTTCCGGGAGCTGGTCTCGAGGCTGGAGAGAAGGGTCGCTGGGTCAAGCCGAAGCCAGGAGGGGGGAGCAAAAAGCGTGGGTGGATTGTGGGGGCGATCCTGGCTTTCATCATTGTCGGGGCCATCGTAGGAGGTGCGGTCGGTGGTACGATAGGCCACAAACACGGTGCAGAGTCATCCTCGGCTTCCTCTTCCTCCACACAGACGGCGACCGGCGATACAAGCGCCAACGGGGATCTGGATAAGAACTCTGCCGAGATCAAGGCCCTGATGAACAACAAGAATTTGCACAAGGTTTTTCCCGGTATTGATTACACCCCGTGGGGTGTCCAATATCCTCTATGTCTCAAGTATCCTCCATCTCAGAACAATGTGACCCGGGATATGGCCGTGCTCACGCAACTAACAAACAACGTGCGACTCTACGGTACGGACTGCAACCAGACGGAGATGGTCCTCCACGCGATCAACAAGCTCGAGCTGAAAGATATGAAAATCTGGCTCGGCGTGTGGATCGACAGTAACGAAACGACGTCAAGACGGCAGGTGGATCAATTGTACAAGATTATCGATGACGCCAACGACACTTCCATCTTCAACGGGGCCATTGTTGGTAATGAAGCCCTCTTTCGAGCAGGAAGTGACAAGGCTACCGCGCAGAAGACCCTCATCAACTACATGCAAGAAGTGAAGGACTACTTCAAAAAGAAGAACCTTGATTTACCAGTCGCAACATCAGATCTAGGTGACAACTGGGATGCAACTTTGGTTCAAGAGGCAGATGTCGTCATGTCGAACGTGCACCCTTTCTTCGGAGGCATTCCGGTTGATCAAGCTGCGGCTTGGACCTGGCAATTCTGGCAGGATCACGACGTTGCCTTGACCAAGGGCACCAACAAGAAGCAGGTCATCTCTGAGGTTGGCTGGCCCAGCGCCGGAGGAAATGATTGCGGGGATGGTGGTAACTGCCCGAACGACACAGCGGGTTCCGTGGCCGGCATCGACGAGATGAACAAATTCATGGAGGACTGGGTCTGTCAAGCCCTGGAAAATGGCACGGATTACTTCTGGTATGAACCCTACATCCGCCCTAAGCAGTCAACTGGTTTCGATCACCGCGGCTAACAAATGCGACAGGTTCGAGGCCTTCGACGAGCCATGGAAGATCCAGTACAATACTGCGAATGAGAATTGGGAAGACAAATGGGGTCTCATGGACGCGGCTCGTAACCTCAAGCCTGGCCTCAAGATTCCCGACTGTGGCGGCAAAACGGCCACTCGATGACTGTGATTCACATTTTCGTTTTGACGCTCAATGCAATAGCTTTTGGTACCCCTTTCAATCCATCTATTCTTGCACATGAAGCCTCCCCCAACAAATTTTCCCCCTTCTACAATAGCATGCTTGACGACGCATATCCTGACGGACCTCCACAAGTCTTTGGCTTTTGGCGTTGGTGCTGTTCTCCCTTCTCTCCTTGATTGTGTACGTTACCACCTGTTGAGTATTCTCTTCCTCAGTCGGGGTCAGAGCTCTACTCTCTGCTTGCCGCTGATTTTTGCATGGCTTTATTTGAAGCTTGTCTCATATTGCACATGGAAATTAACACTCCTTGCTAAGATACACTTGTTGATGATTGAGGGCATGTCTGTATATACCATAGCAGGCTCTGGCTAGGGGTTAGTTTGACGACCATTGAACCTGTGGATTATTGAGTTTTAGCATTGTATAGAATATCGATCACTATTGTGACAGCGGTAGTAGTATTTTCTTTACATACTTTTAATAATCATGAATCAT
Source organism: Aspergillus thermomutatus (assembly GCF_002237265.1). Classification (NCBI taxonomy): domain Eukaryota; kingdom Fungi; phylum Ascomycota; class Eurotiomycetes; order Eurotiales; family Aspergillaceae; genus Aspergillus; species Aspergillus thermomutatus. The sequence goes on from NW_020798073.1 coordinate 159,220, forward strand.
CAGTACTTTCTCTACGGATACAATGGGTATATACTGGTTTATCTGAGTGTCGCGCGCAGAACTCAACATGCTCGTTTCAACTCTCATTCTTCGAAAGATACAACCGCATATTCCAAAACGCATGCTCATTGCTTCCAAATGTCGGAACTCGCACTGACCCCCTCGTGCCGAGATACCGACCAACAACCTCGGACTCAATCCCCTCCAGGGGACCCCCGAAGAGCAACGGCGGATCCGATGAAAGCAATTGCTCAAGATGCGTTCGTTCCGCACCGGGACAGTACAGAAATGACCGATCGGAGACCTTTGCAAACCCCTCGGGGTGATCAAGAACGGTGATATCGAGAGACGTGAGGAGGGACCGGTCGAGCTGGTTGAAGACGGGATCCTGGGCGTAGGTTGTGATCGAGGGAAAGTATTTCTCTGATCAATGGAAGAATGCAATCGTTAGCCAATGGTCTTTCACACGAGGCGCATAGACTGGTCGCAGCAATCGACTCACTGATCAGTTCCATTACGCCCACCAACGCAGCGAGCTGATACAGCGCCACACTCCGGCGATCTACCCACCCCCCTCGCAGAAATCCGCTCGGACTTCCCAGTCCAATGCAGACGATGTTCTCCAGCGGAGTCGCATGGGGATCTGGATCGGAGATCGAACTCGACCCTTCGAATCTCCTCTGGAGTGTGCCCGCCAACACGCGCCATGTCTCCGATCCCTCCCATCTCTCGCGGTACCCATTGAATTGGGTTTGGAGGTCGTCGAGGGTTAATCGCGAGGGGGCTTCGGCTGGGATCAGCGACGGGTTTGACGAGTGGCCTGCGTCGGCGCTGCGGTTTGGGCGCAGCGCCCGTCGCACGTTTTTGTTGGTGGTGACGTGCGTCCAGCCGTCTGCGTCGGTGACTTGCAGGCGTTTCTGCTGCTGGAGTTTGGGATTGGGTTTTCTGGGACGCCCTGTGTGGGGCATCTTGGTATATATGTGGTTCGGGTTATTCTTAGGGGAGTGTACACTGTACAGTGGTTGGCAGTTGATGCTCATGCTGGGGTGATTTTTGTTATCATTATCAGGATGGTTATCTGTGGTGGGGTGGAGCTTATCGAGTATCATATCAGCTATCAGTTATCGGGACCATCTATCCGTAAGGGGTACTCCGTACATAGTGACCTTTTCAAGTCTCCTTAGGTACCTCACTACGGAGTAAGAGATCGTGTCTTGATTTAATGGAATGGTCATATCAGCTTGAGATTACTATGCACACAAGTAAGAATAATACAATATTGGATTGGTGTCCTTGATTATCAGGCCCTGAGCTCTGGATGAGCTGCCGGAGTGCGCTAACAGCCACCAACATCAGCCAGATGCTATTCCAAGTCCAGTATCAAAACATGAGGAATATCGAGATGATTAAGTCATTCTAATGGCGGATAACCTCGAGTCTTTAGGATGCGTCGTTATTCACTCGAATTGATGTGCATCCGTCACAGTGATCGCCCCTTCTGCTGCACTCACGGAGGTTCTCTAAGCGCCCAGCCCATGACGGCTCCTCTCTTCTAGCGTCAAGATCGGGGCGCTTCCACCTCCTTTGCTCCACGAATCATCGGCGCAGAATGGCTTCAACTATCCCTGCCAGGACGTGATGCCACTTGCAGCCCAGCGTCTTAGAAGCCCAGTCGATCCAATCCGATGGCGAGACTGGTCGTCTCCTCACGGGCGCAACACTGCCTTTCAAGCACAGAGGAACGAGGCAGACGCTACAGCCAATTTTCAACCTTTCAACCTGCGGGTGTGGTCACATCAGAGTCTCCTGCATGCTCACTCGTCCAATGTTAATCTACTCCCCGCGGTAGTCAAGTCACGATGAAAGTCTGCTGCAAGACCTGGCCTCCGGGCTTTATTCGCTCTCTTTCAAAAAGACGTGAACGCCCTCCCCTATTTGGTTCCTTCGGCTGCTGCTCGCGAAGCTTATTTTTCTTTCGGATGATGATCATTCTCTGCGTTTCGGACGGTTGAACTGTTCGCCAACTGCTTGACTTGACTCGACTTGAACACTCCCGTAGGAGTTTCACATCCGAAAAGAAGACGGTTGTTCCCTTTTATCTGCAGTACTGCTTCTGCCGTTGCAGTTGACCTATTATCCCTTGCCTTCCGTGAAGGTCTCGCATACATCATGGTGCTTCAATCCTCGATATCGCAATGGGCGGCATTCATCGCACTGCTGTGTGCTGGACTCGCCAACGCCCACACCGTCATCACGTACCCAGGCTACAGAGGAAACAACCTCCACACCAACGGCAGTGTCGAAGAGGCAAATGGTTTGGGGGCAGCTTACTTTAATAACTCACTAATCTACCCCTACGGCATGGAGTGGATATATCCTTGTAGGGACTACCCGGCTGATCTTCGACTCTGTCCATGAACGTGTGCACAGCTAATGGATGATCGTATCATTTTGCAGGCGGAGGAATGCCGACATCCACCAACCGAACGAAATGGCCGGTCGGAGGCGGCGCTGTTGCCTTCCAACCTGGCTGGTTCCAGGGTCATCAAACCGCCCTCATCTACATCAACCTGGGCCTGGGAACAGTCCCTCCGAACATGAGCCATCCTATGATCTCTCCCTTCCAGATCACAGGTCCGACCAATAACCCTTATCCCGGTACGATCTGTCTGCCACAGGTCCCACTGCCGGCGAACATTAGTGTGAGTCCAGGCGACCACGCCACTATTCAGGTTATTGAGACTGCCAAGCACGGTGCAGCTTTGTACAATGTACGTCCCCTGCTTTTTGCCGAGTGGCTGAATCTGACCATGACGCAGTGCGTGGATATTGAATTCGCCGAACCGACAGAGGTAGAGGAAGTGACGCGTGACAACTGCTTCAACTCGAGCATCATCACCTTTGGCGAGGTCTTCACAACAACGTCGCTCACGTCGGCGGCGGCGCCCAAGCCGTCGCTGATGAGCATGCTGCCTGTGTACATGATAGCATTGTTCAGCTGGGCGATGATGTAGATCTGTGTTTCATTTTGGCTGTTGTGGTTTTTCTTTGCATTACATACCCAATTTGAGTATCTTATTGCATGACTTTGCGAGACTTCCTTGTCTATAACACCTCACTCTGCCTTGTTGTGAGTCACGCATTCTTATCCTACAGGCGTTATAGGCCACGACCCTATGATTGAAGCAGATACCTGTTGATCAAAAGTCAAGATATGGCTTTACATGCTCATTTCAGACTACGCACCAGGTCCAGAATCGCACCAGCAACCTCATCCGGACTCTCCTGAGGCGCCCAATGCCCCACCCCATCAATCAACCTCAGGAACCTAAAATCACTGCACACCTCCCCATTCACCATCTTCTCCAAGGCCCCCGGCTCCTGGTAAATTCCCCAGTCCATCTTCCCCGACACAAACGCACAAGGCACCTCGATTTTCTTCCCCGCAAACGCGTCAAAATCCCGTGTGAACCAACCATTCGCCGCCGTCCGCACTCGGTACCAGTTCAACCCACCCTGGAACCCCGTCCGCCCATACTCAGCCACGTAAACATCCAGATCCGCATCAGGCAGCCAGGTCTGCGAAAGCTGCTGAGCTTTCTCCGGCTCGTTCGCCATGTCCAGCGCGATGGCTTCGGGCATGGTAGCGTCCAGCGGCATGATGTAGTAGAACGGTAGTTGGAGTAGTTCATCCGCTGTCCAGTTTAATGGACGCGGGTGGTTGCGCGCGCACGAGCCGCTCTTGAGGTGAAAGTACCCGCGCAGGAACTCGCGGAGTCGGCCCGGGAGGAGGCTCATCTCGTCGTTTGCCGAGGCGGTGGAGTAGTACCATTTGTAGTGTTTGCGGTCGCGCTGGGCCAGCTCAGCGTGGATGTGGTTGCTGGCGGCGGATTCCATGCCGCCGCTTCCTGGGGTTCCGTGGTCATGGTCATGGTCATGGTCACGGTTGTTGGCGGTGTTGAAGGGCAGGGATGGCGTGCCGTTGAACGGATGGCTCAGCAGGACTACGCTTTCGAAGAAGTCTGGCCGGATCAATGCGCACATGGCGGCGGATACGGCGCCGCAGTCGTGGCCCACGACGCAGCGGACGGAGCGGTATCCCAGTGCGTGAACGAGAATCACCATGTCTCGTACTAGCGAGGTGAGCGAGAAGGTGGACAGATCTACCTCGTCGTAGCTGCGGGTGTCCCAGCCTGTGGTGCGGCCGAATCCGCGCTGGTCGGGGGCGACGGCGTAGTACCCTGCCTCTGCGAGACGGGGCAGGATCTTGCGCCATGAGAAGGCCAGTTCGGGGAAGCCATGGAGAAGCAGGATCAGAGGACGGTTGTGGTCGGGAGAGTAGCCGGCCTCGAGGATGTGGAAGTTAAGGGCGGAGGTGGAGACGGATCGACTAGAGACATGAGGTGGAAGGGGAAGAGATGCCATGTTATCACTTTGCTTGGATGTTGAATGTGAGATGTACCATGCAGTTGTTAGATAGTGAGAGCTTTGTGCATTCGTATCGATCTATAGATCTACATTTCTCCGCATGAACGCAGAGTATATATGTTGGAGTCTCCATAAAGATCAGCCATATTGATTACCCGAAAATCAAGGCATGGAAGGCAATAAGGCAGACAACACCTTCACTTGTTCATTGGTAACCTTATTTTCAAGGTACCAACTAGGGAGATGCAAGATGCAACCTCAGGCACCTACATATTCACACCCACATACATCATCGATGCCTTACAGAAGACATCCTGCAGCACGCAAGAAGGACCCTAATCTATCGATCTTGAAGAATTCCAGATGATCCTCACCAATACAAGAAAAAGCTAAAAAGGGCTAACCCCACCAGAACGACCAAACTAAAAAGAATAAAAATGAAAGTGAAAATAAGAGGCGCTGCTCAATCGCTCATTAATTTGACTTGATCGGCCTCCAGTCCATGACGCAAAGTGTGCCCCTTCGACTCTCGATCAGCATTATCCCCCTTCTTGGGAGTTGGTACTGCAACTCCCCTCTACTCATCGTCATTGAAACTGATTACTTGATTTCTCCATTCAGTTTCGCATCAATTTTTCCCGTTTCTTCCTTCCCTTCATCCCCCCTTGTTCTTCTAAATACTCTCCCTTATACGTTCTTTGAGGAAATCTTCCGGCCTTTTTTTCCGCTCCCCCCTCTCGCTGACAACGCAGCACAATATTGCCAGGCAGTCCGAGGACTTTTCGAACGTCACGGATTCTACGGCTAGAAGAACTACTATAACTATCCGTCGCTGCTCTTCGAGATCTGAGTATTGAGTCACATTGATAAATAAGGCACGAAGAAACTTGTGTCTTTGTCGACGTCAGCTCCCGTGTCCGCCGTTTGAGGCAGACGCGACGATATCGAGTTTCTTTCGCTTGAGGACCCAATATGTTCCGCAGAAGGAGAAGCACATCTCGTCATCAGGTGAGCTTTGCAGTTTAGCCGCATTTCGCAAATTCAAAATGGCTGAAGCTGATTTTCTTTGCTTTCCTCTAGCCTCTCTCCACTGTATCCTCACAGTCCGCCCAGTCCGCTGCCACCCATGCCTTCCTTAAATCCCAACCCTCCTCAAGCAGTCTGTCTTCTGCTGCGGCCGCGGCGGCTCTACGAAGTCTCACGCCCACTCCAACTCCCGTGGAAAATGTCCAGACCAAGAGAATGATTCAAAGACGGGCCTCCGTGACTTCGCAGACCGGTAGCCTCCGTCCAGGCAGCAGGACAGACCTTCGTCGCAGTAATAGCTCGAGCTCCATGAGCAATAGAACGTTCCGAGAACAATCCCCGCGTCGACCTGCTACCAGTAACGGCCAAGTGGATGTCGTTCCACCCCTGCCCTCCATGCCTCTGGAATTTTCAGGCCGGAGAAACCCTGGTCGGCGCTCCGTCAGCCTGGAGCCAAGCATGCGATTCAACTCCTCGCCCAAACATAAGAAGCTGGGTCGCGGTATGAGTGTTGACAGATCGCTGCGATCGTCGTCCAGCCAGTCGCACATCCAATCCCAGCCCTTGTGTACGGTTCCCGAGCTCGAACGAACAGCCAGTCGAAACTCAATCAATTTCTCATATCCGATGAATGGCCGACCAACCTCCCCAACTATCTCGCGCCAATTTCCCACACAACGTGAGGCCTTGACTAACGTGTCGCTCAACCACGAGTTGTCGCCCGCCGGGTCTCCGAATGCCCGGGTAGCGAAAAACCAGGCAATAAAGAAGGCAACTGGGCTCGTTACCGGAAGCCCCGGGCGAACCGCGTCTTCCGTTGGTACCGCTGTCGCAGCTGCACAGGCTGCTGTGGTGCCCAAATCCGACGGAACGAGTCACTCACCAGTGGTCAATCGCTTCGGTAATCATCGAGAAGTGGCCACTAATAGTCATGCGCGAAGTCAGGACTTGAGGCAAATATCCTCTCCTGCGATGGGGCCAAAGCGGACGCCTACCGTACCTGAAGAAGACTCCCAGGGTGAAGAACGGGCGGGCCCAGAGGAAACTGGGAGTCGCTTCGATCATCCGCGCGCCGGGAGTGTTTCGCCTATCGGCGAACCTGTGCCCAATTTTTCGGAGCATTTGTATGCTGCGGAACCTTCAATCATCAGAACGCCAGCCACGCCAGACGAAAAGGATGCACGACCTACCTACCCCGTCCATTCCGTTGAGTCGGATGAATTTACGGGGCTAGAACATGGGCTACAACAATCCCCCATCCGTTATTCCAGCAGCAGTCCGGGTAGATCTGCGCGATTTTCCTCTCAACTCGCAGTGGCTGGAATTGCTGAGCATCAACCTCCTCCGAGATCAGTTTCACCGGTCAAATCCGCGCTGAAAAATGCGCGAAAAAGTTCGTTGTCTCCTAGTGGGAGAAATGGAAGCGTTCTCCGTCCAGGTCCGGCACTCAGTGAGCTCTCTGACGCCACTTCTGTGGCTTCAGACGATGGTTCCAGACTCGGCTACCGTAGGAAGCCTGTCAAAGTAAGCTTTGACGATGATGCGGAAATTGTTGGAGTTGCAGCGAGTCCGCCAACCTCCCCAGAGGAACTGACCCCTGAGCCTCCTGAAAAATTCAGGACCAAAACTGGATGGTTCGGGGTCGGTAAGCGGAAGACCTCTCAACTGGATGCCGTTGATCCTGATGAGTTTGATGAGGTTTTGAAGCCCCGGCCTGCTCTTCCTTCTTTTGGCAGGATAAGAGGACGCCGAGAGGACGAACCTGAGCCCGCCCAGCCGGACTTCAGTGACAATGAGTCTACCGCCTCGTCTGAGTTCGAAGCAGTGGTCTCCGGCCGGTCTGTCTCGAATGACCATTCCGTTCGAGGCATCTTGTCCAAGCCTTCAATAACAGCTCATCAACCTGGCACAGAAGTCGATCGCATCCCCCTCACTGAGTTTTCTGAAGGTGCTAGCGACCAAACGAGCAATGCAGTCAGACAAGATAGTGCCTTCGTTCATGAGCCGGTGTCTCAAGCTTCTCAGGCTCTGAAACCGTCAGTAGTGGATGCGCACTTGATGCAGGAGCAGGAACCATTAATGACTCCAGATGTGGAGTTAGCGCTACAGGGCGTGACGGCCCGAACAGTCTCACCTGGTGCCGAAAAAGGGCGTTCAAGTCTTGAGATATATAGTGTCCCCGGTGGTTTCCCGCGTACCTCGTTAGAGCTTGACTCCAAAGCCACTAGCAAAAAGAAAGGCAAGAGGAGAGCACGTGGCAAAGCTGTCGATGAGCATATGCCGAATGGCAAGGAGAGTGATGACGAGTCAGGGGAAAGTGTTTACAGCGACGCTGAGGAGGTTGTCGATGGTGATGGCTTTGGCTCAATCAATGCGATCGTGGATGCGCGGATAGCGCAAGGCAAAGACGGCCGACCTGTTGATTCTCTCATCGGCAACACATTCTCCGAAGACGGCACGCGCGGATTCGGAGCAGAGTCCAAAAATGGAACGGCGAGCAGGCTCGAAGAGTCAAGTCAGGCTGGTCGCGCAGCAACTCCCGTGCAAGAAGCGCGTATTACTGCGCAGGCTGCCGACTCTCCCACCTCCCCTCAAGAGTGTCTTCCATTATCGTATCATTACCCTCCATTCCCGACACGGTCTACAGGTCAGAGGCAAGCGACCGACAAAGACATACATTCGTCCGCACGCGCGAGTCAAGCGAAGCGGCCCATGTCAACCATAGTATACAGTGATTCAGGGCTACGTGATGTTGTTGCAACGGATGGCTCATCACGCGGCCCATCCGGCAACGGTACATCTGCTTTACGTCGAGCCGGCTCTGAGCGGGCCAAAAAGAGACCTGTGTCGTTCGGGCCGGTCATCCAAAAGGAAATCGGTCCAGCTCCTCCTAGCGAGAGAACTATCAACGGCAGAGCGCCCTCCATGCCTCAAAGGAGAATGTCCACTGGAAGCGACTCATCCAGCAGTTTTATAAGGTCCACGCGCCGTGCCAAAAAGGGTGGACAGCGTACCATGCGACGCACCATGCGGGGAGGCCCTCCGATCCGCGCCATGCCACCGTCTCCCGGCCGGGCATCATCGCCTTCCATCGAAAGTCGGCCCCTTTCCTCGGGGTCAGGCACAGGTACCATGCGCACCACATTACGGAGCAGTGAACCCAAGAACGACAAGACTTCAATCTTCTCCTCTGGCAGGTCTCCGAAATCGAAGGTCACCAAGACAACCACGCCTCGTTTCGTATCACGATTCCCGGATTCCGATGACGAAGATGCTGATTTCCGGCAGCGGAAACTGCAACTTCGATACGATGATTCAAGTGACGATGAGGAAGGCCGCGTGATACACACCCTTCGTCCGGTTCGCGGCATTCCTCGACGGCAGGGAACAAACGACGGCGATTCGACGGAACTCGAAGATAGCTCTGAGAACGAGAGGCCAGCCACCCCTGCACCAGCAGCTGTCTCCAAAAAACCTAATCTTCTTTCGCACGACCCGGGACTTGCTGCAGTGGCCAGGTCGCGTGGAATGACAGAGGAGGAGCTGGATGAGTTCCTCCACCGGCCGGCAAAGGGGCGAGTGTCTGGAATTCTGGGCCGGTTCACCCTGAAGAAATCTAGGCGACCCATGGAACACAAGGTCTCCAAGTCCAACCCTGAGGACCTCGCTCACATGCGGGAGGAGAATTTGCTGAATTCCACGCGGGGAGCTACGGTCACAACTGTTACTGCCAATCACTCCGGGACTTCCCCTTCGAAGCTCACCAAGGGAGGCTTGAAGAAAGCGAACGACAACGGTCTTCCACTGGACTCTGGGCGCAAAGGGTCAGAAGCCGCAGCGGCTGGAACTGCGGCGGAGCAGCACCCGTTAGCGGCGGGTGCATCTGAAGACGGAAGTGCATCTATTGCCCGCCATAATGAGCCCACCGCAAGTGACACCGCAACTAATATGCAGAGCTCCGAAGCTGCACCTCCGCGCGAGGATCAACACTTAGCTAACATCAATGGCAACAATGGCCTCAGCGCAAAGGATGTCGTCTTCCCACAGGGAGGGCGGAAGAAACGATTTCCTCGTCTTCGAAAGGCATTTGGCATGCGCAGCTAGAGGGGCCCGATCGAAATATCTGCTCGCTTCTTCCACTATATATATCAAAGCATATTTGCTTGTAATCTATGAATTTGGCAGGTTTTCTCACTCCGAGAAGTCTTCTCCGATAGCTGCCTATGGCCGAAGTCCCGATCCTTCTCACGTTTCTACGATACTACGAATTGCTACGCCTATACAAGAGGGAGCTAGATGCTCCCTATTTGCCGTTGATTTCGATACTTTGCTCCCCATCCCTCCATGAACCTAATCTGCTGTGATACCTTCGCTTCTCTCAACCGGCCACGCAACGTGTGGAGGAATTGCTATTATGACTCCTACAATGGAGCAGACTTGATTTATTTTCTTCTTCCTCTCTGTCTTTCTTCTACGATTTCTGAGCTATTTAATAATGATTTTCATTGGGACATTGGTTTGGGAATATGGATAATATGGGCAATGGGCAAAGGTTTAAGGGTCTTAATACACCATCTTAGGTTCGAGGAGTTCTCGGCAGAAAGATCATCACTGTTGGATAGAAGGAGGATCAAGGAAATCTGTAACATTTATAAAATTATCTACGGAGTACTATATGCCATTATTTGAATCGTTCCTTGTTGAATAGGACATTCATTGTTTCTGATGGGTTATCTGACTTCTTCGGACATTCATGACGGAGTACTAACAACACATCGACTGAAGCCTGAAGGTTCAGGTACGCAGTTTGTGCCTTGATTATCCTTCAATCAAAACGAGCTCCGTTGAGCTCCAGAATGCACAGCGACCAGCATGCAAAAGTACCCGATGATCGGCTGTGTTGACCCGTGCAACAACCTCGGGATGGGAAGCTGGGAGACATGGAAACGAGCTCTTCGCTCTCCACCCACGAGTCCACTCCCCATTGATTCCGATCTCGTACAGGGCCCACACGGCAACCCAGGGGCCAGAAGGCAGAAACGCCAGCCACTTGCGCCAACCTCTTGCTTTTCCTTCAGTCGGGTATCTATCGATAAATATGGGAATGTGTCTAGATTGGACAGCCGACACCTGAGATTGGGTTGAAGCGGTGACGAACGACAGTTCATTAACATTGTTACCTTGGTGTCTGACGGCAAGCTAACGTAAAAGGACACAGCTCAAGAAAATCGATGGCTGGCGGGCGCTTACTGCGAGGAGCACCCATGAAACCAGAGCAATCATGATAGAGATCAGAAGCACTGGGGTGGAACCGTGGAGCACTTTAGATTAGGGCTGTCAGCCTGTAAGCTGCTGCCGGCCTGGAGAGGGGAAAGCCACAGCTTACAAGAAACATGACCGGCGGGGAGTGAGATGGGGACCGCCGATGAAACCCCAAATCCAATGACGGAGCTCCACGAGGATTGTCTGGATCAATTGCAGATGGGCCAGAGCGATAGGAAATGCCGGAAAGTGATGATGATAATGGTACTGACTGTAACTAGAATTATGAGGAGTATCTCTTCCATATTCTCGGTTGATTCTCTGCGTCTCTCTGGAAGAGAGCTCTGCTGCAATCACGCCAATGCTGCTCACTAATTGCTTAGTCGAGCTGTTGAGGAGAAGAGCTGCGCAAAAGCCACCATCACGGTCGATCGTCCCAGCCCAGTAGCGCCAAGGGATCCAGATTCCCGATTCGACCCGGGGGGAAGTCGAGGTTGCCATGGAGATTGGTGTGTTTTTTGAGTTTCAGCTCTGTGTAAGTGCCCATGCTGGCCAGCCTCCAGATTTTATTCCTGATTGCATTATCCTTATTGGGTGTACAGAGTACGGCGTATGGAGAGGAGAGTAGTTCATCCCACGGGCTAGATCATATCATCCTCATGCATGTGAAGATTCATCCTTCTGAATGGGACAAAATGTTTTGATAGAACCACTTAATGTGATATGTATTATCTTGAAGCATTGTTGACCGATATGTTGATGGGGCCGTTCGTATGCAGCAGGATGGAGGTTGATGGAGTCAATCAGAAGTAGCTATATATATCTCTATCAGCAATGACCATTGCAGTTAGCACATGCTTCTTCTTGAGCATAAATTGATCCCAAAGGGACAAGAGTCGACGAGAACAATAATGATTTTCTTTCGTACCATCCGGAGAAAGCGATTATCACCCGCAACCTCGGATGGATGAAACCCCAGAGGATGTTTCTGATCGGGAGGCTGGAAGAGGCCCAAACGGGGCAAAGCGCAGTAAACAAACGCGTGGAAACAAGGAGCAGCAGCATTGGATGGAAGAAATCAATGTGATGATTGAGAGATTGATTGATTGATTGACTGAAAGTTATGATTCTGTTGCTGTATGGAGGAGGTTTTTTTGGGTGTGCTCCGTAGAAAGTAAGGTGTTTGTTATGATTAGATACAGCAGCAGTAGTGAAGGACGGCCTCTCCCTTCCTATTTCAAGCCCCTCATCCTCTTCTTCTTCTTCCTTTCTCCTCTCTTCCCTCTTCCATTCCTTCTTCCTCTTCCTCCCCAGCATTATTCTTGAGTTTATCTCACATTCCCCCCTTCCTGTCAACCATCCGATCAATCTGATTCAGATTAGATCTATCTAATCTTCAATCTAATTCACATTTCTCACGAGAAAGACTTCTCTCCCAGTAAAGAGTCTTTTCTTGTCTCGCCTTTCGAGTTGTTTCGCAACAGTTCGAAAGGGATTCGAGAAGAGACGCCCAAAGGACAGCCAATCTGGACTTTGACGCCCGCGTCCCCATCCCCTTCAGTGTCTTCCCGTCGTCGTACCGGAGTGACGCTGTTCCTGAGACTACTCTGACTAGAGTAGAGGGAGAAGTCAATCTCGATCGTACTTCGCACGTCGAACGGGAAGATACTCGAACCTCTGCTCCTCTTCCCGACCCGCGTGTCTACGGAAGAGAAGAAGTCGATATCCATATCACCAAGGACCGTCTCCCCGCGCCTTCTCGCAAGGGTGACGATTTCCAGGTCGTCTACGAAGACCGTGAGTACAAGGATTCTCGTGTTCCCGAGGTAGAACTTTCGCGTCAACGGTAAGCATTTGTTTTCTTCATCAATTTCTTTTGCACTATGTTTTCTACGGCTTTCGGAGATTCCCGTTTTTCTTCGTTCTTTCCCCCTCCCACGGGCTGTCATCTTTTTCAGGGTGTGGTGATTACTTTTCGTTGAATTTCCCCGAATGCCTCGTGCTTCTGCATCAATCTACATTTCCAGTTGGAAAAGTGGAGAGAGGGAGAGAAAAAAGGCAACAGGGAAAAAGCAGCGAAAACAAAGCAAAAAAAAAAAAAAAAAAAAGAAACTAAAAAAGAAACAAAAACAACACAAGCTCCAGAAG